>NC_143162.1:14484545-14636060 GCF_047325235.1 Durio zibethinus | reverse complement strand
ACTCACACCCCCTTAAAGAGCATTTGAGATTTTATAGGTTTGCTGCCAGTAGCCATTAAAGTGTCTGAAATGGGGACATTTTTTCCAAATGGTCATAAAATCTTGTACACTTCGAGTTTTTAGATGAATTTTTTTGTGCATGCCAACAAAAGTACAAGGATCACGTCTACCAAGTTTGGGGCCAAAACTCCTTCCGAAAAAATTTTGAAAAATCCCAAACCGCAAAAAGTTTCAAAAATTGTGAAAAATAAAAAACGAGTCGTCTTGGCATGAAACTTCACGTGAAGGCTTAAGGGACCACTGTATGAATTTAAAAGCCATAAAAAAGGCATTGGCACACAGAAATATGAAGATGTGCCTAAACCCACCTACCACCCTATCGATTCACGGCTTGTGCATCCCGTCTCTCTAGCCGACGAAGTGCCCGTCCGACTGCCCACTCGTTTCATCAGTTGGCTTAGGCATATGGAGTTGATTCCTAGTCTAAGATCAGACCAGGCTAAGGGTTGTAGCAGTAGGATCGGTAGCACACGGAGGGGGACCCGACCTATCCCCGGCTTGCGAATCTCGCCCCTCTGGTCGGCTGAGCGCCCGCACGCTCGTTTCGCGGGTTGACTTAGGCATACGGAGTTCATTCCCAGTCTAAGCATACGGAGTTCATTCCCAATCTAAGATCGGATCGGACCGAGGGTTACGGTAGCACATGCTAGGCTCGAGGATGTGCTGGTGCCGTATGTTTCTTCACCGGGGCACCATCGTCGGAGCATTGTCGGAGAACCTGACCGGCGGCATTGGCGTTCTAGTACTTGGCCCTTATATTGGCCCTTATCCCTCATCAAAGCTCGAGAACTCACACCACCTTAAAGAGCATTTCAGATTTTACAGGTTTGCTGCCAGCAGCCATTAAAGTGTCCGAAATGGGGACACCTTTTTCAAATGGTCACAAAATCTTGTACACTTTGAGTTTTTAGCTGAATTTTTTTGTGCATGCCAACAAAAATACAAGGATCACGTCTACCAAGTTTTAGGCCAAAACTGCTTCCGAAAAAATTTTCAAAAATCTTGAACCGTAAAAAGTTTCAAAAATCATGAAAAATAGAAAACGAGTCGTCTTGCCATGAAACTTCACGGGAAGGCTTAAGGGACCATTGTATGAATTTACAAGCCATAAAAATGGCATTGGCACACAGAAATATGAAGATGTGCCTAAACCCACCTACCACCCTATCGATCCACGGCTTGTGCATCCCGTCTCTCTGGCCAACGTAGTGCCCGCCCGCCCGCCCGCTGGTTTCATAGGTTGGCTTAGGCATACGGAGTTCATTCCCAGTCTAAGACCAGACAGGACCAAGGATTGCAACAGCAGGATTGGTAGCATGTAGAGGGGGACTCGACCGATCCCTGGCTTGCTCATCCCGCCCCTCTGGCCGACTGAGCGCCGCTCACTCGTTTCGTGGGTTGACTTAGGCATACGGAGTTCATTCACAGTCTAACATCGAACTAGACGGAGGTTTATGATAGCACATGCTGGGCTCGGGCATGTGCTGGTGCCGTATTTTTTTTCACCGGGGCACCATCGTCGGAGAACCTGACTGGCGGTATTGGGGTTTCGACAATCGGGGGGCCGGGGGGTGTGCGCACATGATGTGCGATGGGTGCTGGTACTTGGCCCTTATATTGGCCTCCTATCCCTCATCAAACCTTGAAAACCAATAGCCCCTTAAAGAGCATTTGAGATTTTATTGGTTTGCTGCCAGTAGCCGTTAAAGTGTCTGAAATGAGGACACTTTTTTCAAATGGTCACAAAATCTTGTACACTTCGAGTTTTTAGCTGAATTTTTTGTGCATGCCAACAAAAATACAAGGATCACGTCTGCCAAGTTTGGGGCTAAAACTCCTTCCGAAAAACTTTTAAAAAATCCTGAACCGTAAAAAGTTTCAAAAATCGTGAAAAATAGAAAATGAGTCGTCTTGCCATGAAACTTCATGTGAAGGCTTAAGGGACCATCGTATGAATGTACAAGCCATAAAAATGGCATTGGCATGCAGAAATATGAAGATGTGCCTAAACCCACCTACCACCCTATCGATCCACGACTTGCGCATCCCGTCTCTCTGGCCGGCATAGTGCCCGTCCGCCCGCCCGCCTGCTCGTTTCGTCAGTTGGCTTACGCATACAGAGTTCATTCCTAGTCTAAGATCGAACCGGATAGAGGGTTGCTGTAGTAGGATCAGCAGCACACAGAGGGGGACCCGATCGATCCCCAGTTTGTGCATCCTGCTCCACTGGCTGGTTGATCGCCCGCACACTCATTTTGTGGGTTAACTTAGGCATACAGAGTTCATTCCTAGTCTAAGCATTTGGAGTTTATTCCCAGTCTAAGATCAGACCAGACCAAGGGTTGCGACAGCACATGCTGGGCTGGAGCATGTGCTGGTGCCCCATTTTTCTTCGTCGGGGCACCATCGTCGGAGCATCACCGGGGAACCTGACCGACGGCATTGGGGTTCCGGAGATCGGGGGGCCGGGGGTGTGTGCGCACATGATGTATGGTGGGTGCTGGTACTTGGCCCTTATATTGGCCTGCTATCCCTCATCAAACCTCAAGAACTCACACCCCCTTAAAGAGCATTTGAGATTTTACAGGTTTGCTGCCAGTAGCCATTAAAGTGTCTGAAATGGGGACACTTTTTCCAAATGGTCACATAATCTTGTACACTTCGAGTTTTTAGCTGAATTTTTTTGTGCATGCCAAAAAAAATACAAGGATCACGTATACCAAGTTTAGGGCCAAAACTTCTTCTAAAAAATTTTTAAAAAATCCCGAACTGCAAAAAGTTTTAAAAATTATGAAAAATAGAAAACGAGTCGTCTTGCCATGAAACTTCACGTGAAGGCTTAAGGGACCATTGTATGAATTTACAAGCCATAAAAATGGCATTGGGATGCAGAAATATGAAGATGTGCCTAAACCCACCTACCACCCTATCGATCCACGGCTTGCGCATCCCATCTCTCTGGTCGACGTAGTGCCCTCCTGCCAGCTCGCCCTTTCGTTTCGTCAGTTGGCTTAGGCATACGAAGTTCATTCCCAGTATAAGATCAGACTGGACTGAAGGTTACAACAACAGGATCAGCAGCACGTATATGAAGACCCGACCGATCCCCGACTTACGCATCCCGCCTCACTGGCCGACTGAGCGCCCGTACGCTCGTTCCATGGGTTGAATTAGGCATACGGAGTTCATTCCCAGTCTAAGCATACGAAGTTCATTCCCAGCCTAAGATCAGACCAGATCGAGGTTGCGCAGCACATGCTGGGCTCGGGCATGTGCTGGTGCCGCCTTTTTCTTCTTCGGGGCACCATCGTCAGATCATCGTCAGAGAACTTGACCAGCGGCACTAGGGTTCCGCTGATCGGGGGGCTAGGGGGTGTGCGCACATGATGTGCAATCGGTGCTGGTACTTGGCCCTTATATTGGGCCCCTATCCTTCATCAAACCTCGAGAACTCACACCCCCTTAAAGAGCATTTGAGATTTTACAGGTTTGTTGCTAGTAGCCATTAAAGTGTTTGAAATGGAGACACTTTTTTCAAATGATCACAAAATCTTGTACACTTTGAGTTTTTAGTCGATTTTTTTTGTGCATGCCAAAAAAAATACGAGGATCACGTCTATCAAGTTTCGAGCCAAAACGCCTTTCAAAAAAATTTTAAAAAATCCTGAACTGTAAAAAGTATCAAAAATCGTGAAAAATAAAAAACGAGTCGTCTTGTCACGAAACTTCACGTGAAGGCTTATGGGACCATTGTATGAATTTACAGGCCATAAAAATGGCATTGGCATGCAAAAATATGAAGATGTACCAAACCCACCTACCACCCTATCGATGCACGACTTGCGCATCCTGTCTCTCTGGCCGACGTAGTGCCCGCCTGCCCGCCCGCCCGCCCATTCGTTTCGTCGGTTGGCTTAGGCATACGGAGTTCATTCCCTGTCTAAGATCGTTCGATACTGAGGGTTACGGCAGCACATGCTGGGCTCGGGCATGTGCTGGTGCCATATTTTTCTTCACTGGGGCACCATCACCGGAGCATCGTCGGAGAACCTGACCGACGGCATTAGGGTTCCGGTGATCGGAGGGGCCGGGGGGGGTGTACGCAGATGATGTACGATGGGTGCTGGTACTTGCCCTTATATTGGCCCATTATCCCTCATCAAACCTCGAGAACTCACACCCCCTTATAGAGCATTTGAGATTTTACAGGTTTGCTGCCAGTAGCCATTAAAGTGTCTGAAATGGGGACACTTTTTTCAAATGGTCACAAAATCCTGCACACTTCGAGTTTTTAGCTAAATGTTTTTGTGCATGCCAACAAAAATACAAGGATCACGTCTACCAAGTTAGGGGCCAAAACCCCTTTCGAAAAAATTTTAAAAAATCCCGAACCGTAAAAAGTTTCAAAAATCGTGAAAAATAGAAAACGAGTCATCTTGCCATGAAACTTCACGTGAAGGCTTAAGGGACCATTGTATGAATTTACAAGCCATAAAACTGGCATTGGCATGTAGGAATATGAGGATGTGCCTAAACCAGCCTACCACCCTATCGATTCTCGACTTACGCATCCCGTCTCTCTGGCCAGCGTCGTGCCTGCCCGTCACCCGCTCGCTTCGTCGGTTGGCTTAGGCATATGGAGTTCATTCCCAGTCTAAGATCGGACCAAATTGAGGGTTGCGGTAGTAGGATCGGTAGCACGTAGAGGGGGACCCGACCGATCCCCGGCTTGTGCATCCTGCCCCTCTGGCCGGTTGAGCGCCCGCACGCTCGTTTCATTGGTTGACTTAGGCATACGGAGTTCATTCCCAGTCTAACCATACAGAGTTCATTCCCAGTCTATGATCAGACCATACCGAGGGTTACGACAGCACATGCTGGGCTCAGGCATGTGCTGGTGTCGCATTTTTCTTCACCGGGGCACCATCGCCGGAGAACCTGACTGACGACATTGGTGTTCCGGCGATCGAGGGGGCTGGGGGTGTGCGCACACATGATGTGCAATGGGTGCTGGTACTTGGCCCTTATATTGGCCACCTATCCCTCATCAAACCTCGAGAACTCACACCCCTTTAAAGAGCATTTGAGATTTTACAGGTTTGCTGCCAGTAGCTATTAAAGTGTCTGAAACGGGGACACTTTTTTCAAATCGTCACAAAATCTTATACACTTTGTGTTTTTAGCTAAAAATTTTTATGCATGCCAAAAAAAAAACAAGGATCACGTCTACCAAGTTTGAGGCCAAAACTCCTTCTGAAAATATTTTAAAAAATCCCAAACCATAAAAAGTTACGAAAATCATGAAAAATAGAAAACGAGTTGTCTTGCCATGAAACTTCACGTGAAGGCTTAAGGGACCATTGTATGAATTTACATGCCATAAAAATGGCATTGGCACGTAGAAATATGAAGATGTGACTAAACCCACCGACCACCCTATCGATCCACGACTTACGCATCCTGTCTCTCTAGCCGGCGTAGTGCCCGCCCGCCTGTTCGTTTCTTCGATTGGCTTAGGCACACGGAGTTCATTCCCAGTCTAACATAGGATCGAACTGAGGGTTGCATTAGCAGGATCGATAGCATGCAGAGGGGGACTCGGCCGATCCCCGACTTGCGCATCCTGCCCTTCTGGCCGGTTGAGCGCCCGTACGGTCGTTCCGTGGGTTGACTTAGGCATACGGAGTTCATTCCCATTCTAAGCATAAGAGTTCATTCCCAGTCCAAGATCGGACTGGACCGAGGGTTGCGGCAGCACATGCTGGGCTCGGGCTTGTGCTGGTGCCTCATTTTTCTTCGTCGGGGCACCATCGTCGGGGCATCACTGGAGAACCTGACCGACGGCATTGGGGTTCTAGTGATCGAGGGGGCCGGGGGGGTGTGTGAACATGATGTGCGATGGGTGCTGGTACTTGACCCTTATATTCACCCCCTATCCCTCATCAAACCTCGAGAACTCAAACCCCCTTAAAGGGCATTTGAGATTTTACAAGTTTGCTGCCAGTAGCCATTAAAGTGTCGGAAATGGGGACACTTTTTTCAAAAGGTTACAAAATCTTGTACACTTCGAGTTTTTGGCTGAATCTTTTTTTGCATTCCAACAAAAATACAAGGATCACGTCTACCAAGTTTGGACCCAAAACTCCTTCCAAAAAAATTTTAAAAAATCCCGACCCGTAAAAAGTTCTAAAAATCATGAAAAATAGAAAATGAGTCGCCTTGCCATGAAACTTCACATGAAGGCTTAAGGGACCATTGTATGAATTTACAAGCTATAAAAATGGCATTGGCATGCAGAAATATGAAGATGTGCCTAAACCCACCTACAACCCGATCGATCCACGGCATGCGCATCTCGTCTCTCTGGTCGGCGTAGTGCTCGCCCGCCCGCCCGCCTACTTGTTTCATCGGTTGGCTTAGGCATATGGAGTTCATTCCCAATCTAAGATTAGACTGGACTTAGGGTTGCAGCAGTAGGATCGGTAGCATGCACAGGCGGACCCGACCGATCCTCGGCTTGCGCATCTCACCACTCTGGCCGGCTGAGCGCCTGCACGCTCGTTTTGTGGGTTGACTTAGGCATATGGAGTTCATTCGCAGTCTAAGCATACGGAGTTCATTCCCAGTCTAAGATCAGACTGGACCAAGGGTTACGGCAGCACATGCTGGGCTCAGGCATGTGCTGGTGTCGCATTTTTCTTCGTCGTGGCACCATTATCGAAGCATCGTCGGAGAACCTAACCGGCGGCATTGGGGTTCTGGCGATCGGGGGGACCGGGGGGTGTGCACACATGATGTACGATGGGTGCTGGTACTTGGCCCTTATATTGGCCCTCTATCCCTCATCAAACCTCGAGAACTCACACCCCCTTAAAAACCATTTGAGATTTTACAGGTTTGCTGCCAGTAGCCATTAAAGTATCTGAAATGGGGACACTTTTTTCAAATGGTCACAAAATCTTGTACACTTCGAGTTTTTAGCTGAATTTTTTTGTGCATGCCAACAAAAATACAAGGATCACATCTACCAAGTTTGGGCCAGAACTCCTTCCAAAAAAATTTTTAAAAATCTTGAACCGTAAAAAGTTTCAAAAATCATGAAAAATAGAAAACGAGTCGTCTTGCCATGAAACTTCACGTGAAGGCTGAAGGGACCATTGTATGAATTTACAAGCCATAAAAATGGCATTGGCACGTAGAAATATGAAGATGCGCCCAAACCAACCTACCACCCTATCGATCCACGGCTTGCGCATCCCGTCTTTCTGGCCGATGTAGTGCCCGCCCGCTCGTTTCGTCGGTTGGCTTAGGCATACGGAGTTCATTCCTAGTCTAAGATAGGACTGACCAAGGGTTGCAGCAGCAGGATCGACAGCACGTAGAGGGGGACCCGGTCGATCCCCGGCTTACGCAGCCCACCCCTCTGGCCGACTGAGCGCCCGCATCCTCCTTTTGTGGGTTGACTTAGGCATACGGAGTTCATTCCCAGTCTAAGCATACGGAGTTCATTCCCAGTCTAAGCATACGGAGTTCATTCCCAGTCTAAGTATACGGAGTTCATTCCCAGTCTAAGATTGGATCGGATTGAGGGTTACGGTAGCACATGCTGGGCTCGGGCATGTGCTGGTATCATATTTTTCTTCGTCGGGGCCTCCATCGTCAGAGCATCGCCAGAGAGCCTGACCGACGGCATTGGGGTTCCGGAGATCGGGGGGTCGGGGGTGTGTACGCACATGATGTGCAATGGGTGCTGGTACTTGGCCCTTATATTGGCCCCTATCCCTAATCAAACCTTGAGAACTCACACCCCCTTAAAGAGCATTTGAGATTTTACAGGTTTGTTGCCAGTAGCCATTAAAGTGTCTGAAATGGGGACACTTTTTTCAAATGGTCACAAAATCTTGTACACTTCGAGTTTTTAGCTGAACTTTTTTGTGCATGGCAACAAAAATACAAGGATCACATTACCAAGCTTGGGGCCAGAACTCCTTTCGAAAAAATTTTAAAAAATCCCGAACCGTAAAAAGTTTCAAAAATCATGAAAAATAGAAAACGAGTCGTCTTGCCATGAAACTTCACGTGAAGGCTTAATGGACCATTGTATGAATTTACAACCCATAAAAATGGCATTGGCACGTAGAAATATGAAGATACACCCAAACCAACCTACCACCCTATCGATCCACGGCTTGCGCATCCCGTCTCTCTGGCCGGCGTAGTGCCCGCCCGCCCGCCCGCCCGTTCGTTTCGTCGGTTGGCTTAGGCATACCGAGTTCATTCCTAGTCTAAGATAGGACCAGACCAAGGGTTGGACAGTAGGATTGGCAGCACGTAGAGGGGGACCCGGTCGAACCCCGGTTTGCGCAGCCCGCCCCTCGGTCGGCTGAGCGCTTGCATGCTCATTTCATGGGTTGACCTAGGCATACGGAGTTCATTCTCAGTCTAAGCATATGGAGTTCATTGCCAGTCTAAGATCGGACCGGACCGAGGGTTACGGCAGCACATGCTGGGCTCGGGCATGTGCTGGTGTTGCATTTTTCTTCATCGGGGCACCATCGTCGGAGCATCGCCGGAGAACCTGGCTGACGGCATTGGGGTTTCGGAGATCGGGGGGGCCGAGGGGGTGTACGCACATGATGGGCAATGGGTGCTGGTACTTGGCCATTATATTGGCCCCTATCCCTAATCAAACCTTGAGAACTCACAGCCCTTTAAAGAGCATTTGAGATTTTACAGGTTTGTTGCCAGTAGCCATTAAAGTGTCTGAAATGGGGACACTTTTTTCAAATGGTCACAAAATCTTGTACACTTCAAGTTTTTAGCTGAATTTTTTATGCATGCCAACAAAAATACATGGATCACTTCTACCAAATTTGGGGCCAAAACTCCTTCCAAAAAAATTTAAAAAAATCCTGAACCATAAAAAGTTTCAAAAATCGTGAAAAATAGAAAACGAGTCATCTTGCCATGAAACTTCACATGAAGGCTTAAGGGACCATTGTATGAATTTACAAGCCATAAAAATGGCATTGGTAGGCAGAATATGATGATGTGCCTAAACCCACCTACCACCCTATCGATCCATGGCTTGCGCATCCTGTCTCTCTGGCCGGCGTAGTGCCCACCCGCCCACTCGTTTCGTCAGTTGGCATAGGCATATGGGTTCATTCCCAGCGTAAGACCGGACCAGACCGAGGGTTATGACAGCAAGATTGGCAGTACGCAGAGGGGGACCCGACCGATCCGCGGCTTTCACATCCTGCCCCTCTGGCCGACTGAGCGCTCGCACGCTCGTTTTGTGGGTTGACTTAGGAATGCGGAGTTCATTCCTAGTCTAAGCATACGAAGTTCATTCCCAGTCTAGGTTTGGACTGGATTGAGGGTTGCGGCAGCACATGCTAGGCTCAGGCATTTGCTGGAGCCGCATTTTTCTTCATCGGGGCACCATCACCGGAGCATCGCCGGAGAACCTGACCGACGGCATTGGGGTTCCGACGATCGAGGGGGCCGGGGGGTGTGCGCACATGATGTGCGATGGGTGCTGGTACTTGGCCTTCATATTGGCCCCCTATCCCTCATCAAACCTCAAGAACTCACACCCCCCTAAAGAGCATTTGAGATTTTGCAGGTTTGCTACCAGTGCCCATTAAAGTGTCTGAAATGGGACACTTTTTTCAAATGGTCACAAAATCTTGTACACTTCGAGTTTTTAGCTGAAATTTTTTGTTCATGCCAATAAAAATACAAGGATCACGTCTACCAAGTTTGGGGCCAAATCTCCATGCAAAAAAATTTTAAAAAATCCCGAACCGGAAAAAGTTTCGAAAATCGTGAAAAATAGAAAACGAGTCGTCTTGCCATGAAACTTCACGTGAAGGCTTAAGGGACCATTGTATGAATTTACAAGCCATAAAAATGGCATTGGCACACTGAAATATGAAGATGAGCCTAAACCCACCTACCACCCTATCGATCCACGGCTTGTGCATCCCGTCTCTCTGGCCGATATAGTGCCCGCCCGCCCGTCTACTCGTTTCATCGATTGGCTTAGGCGTACGAAATTCATTCCCAGTCTAAGATTAGATCAGATCGAGGGTTGCGGCAGCAGGATCAGTAGCACGCAGGAGGGGACCCAATCGATCCCCGGCTTACGCATCCCACCCCTCGGCCGGCTGAGCGCCCGCACGCTCATTTCGTGGGTTGACTTAGGCATACGGAGTTTATTCACAGTCTAAGCATACGAAGTTCATTCCCAGTCTAAGTTTGGACCGGACTGAGGGTTACGACAGCATGTGCTTGGCTCGGGCATGTGCTGGTGCCGCATTTTTCTTCGTCGGGGCACCATCGCCAGAGCATCGCCAGTGAACCTGACCAGCGCCATTGGGGTTCCGACGATCAGGGGGCCGGGGGGTGTGCGCACATGATGTGCGATGGGTGCTGGGACTTGGCCTTTATATTTTCCCCCTATCCCTCATCAAACCTCAAGAACTCACACCCCTTAAAGTGCATTTGAGATTTTCAAGTTTGCTACCAGTAGCCATTAAAATGTCTGAAATGGAGACACTTTCTTCAAATGGTCACAAAATCTTGTGCACTTCGAGTTTTTAGCTGAATTTTTTTGTCCATGGCAAAAAAAATACAAGGATCATGTCTACCAAGTTTGGGGCCAAATCTCCTTCCAAAAAAATTTTAAAAAATCCCGAACCACAAAAAGTTTCACAAATCATGAAAAATAAAAAACGAGTCGTCTTGCCGTGAAACTTCACGTGAAGGCTTAAGGGACCATTGTATGAATTTACAAGCCATAAAAATGGCATTGGAATGCAAAAATATGAAGATGTGCCTAAACCCACCTACCACCCTATCGTTCCACGGCTTGCGCTTCCTGCCTCTCTGGCCGATGTAGTGCCCGCTCGCCCGTCCGCCAGCTCGTTTCATTGGTTAGCTTAGGCATACGAAGTTCATTCCCAATCTAAGATCAGACCAGATCGAGTGTTTAGGTAGCAGGATCGGCAGCACGCGGAGAGGGACCTGGCCGATCCCCGGCTTACGCATCCTGCCCCTCTGGCCGACTAAGCGCCCGCACGTTCGTTTCATGGCTTGACTTAGGCATACGGAGTTCATTCACAGTATAAGCATACAAAGTTCATTCCCAGTCTAAGATCGGACCGGACCGAGTGTTGCGGCAGCACATGCTGGGCTCGGGCATGTGCTGGTGTCGCATTTTTCTTCATCGGGGAACTATCGTCGAAGAACCTGACCGACGGCATTAGGTTTCCGACGATCGGGGGTCGGGGGGGTGTGTGCACATGTTGTGTGATGGGTGCTGGTACTTGGCCCTTATATTGGCCCCCTATCCCTCATCAAACCTCAAGAACTCACATCGCCTTAAAGAGCATTTGAGATTTTACAAGTTTGCTGCCAATAGCCATTAAAGTGTCTGGAATGGGGACATTTTTTCAAACGGTCACAAAATCTTGTACACTTCGAGTTTTTAGCTGAATTTTTTTGTGCATGCCAACAAAAATGCAAGGATCACATCTACCAAGTTTGGGGCCAAAACTCCTTCCAAAAAATTTTTAAAAAATCTCGAACCACAAAAAGTTTCAAAAGTCATGAAAAATGGAAAACGAGTCGTCTTGCCATGGAACTTCACGTGAAGGCTTAAGGGACCATTGTATGAATTTACAAGCCATAAAAAAGGCTTTGGCATGTAGAAATATGAAGATGTGCCTAAACCCACCTACCACCCTCTCGATCCATGACTTACGGATCCCGTCTCTCTGGCCGACGTAGTGCCCACCCGCCCACCCGCCCGCTCGTTTCATCGGTTGGCTTAGGCATACGGAGTTCATTCCCAGTCTAAGATTGGATCAGATCGAGGGTTGTGGTAGCAGGATCGGCAGCCCGCAGAGGGGGACCCGGTCAATCCCTGGCTTGCGCATCCCGCCCCTCTGGCCGACTGAGCGCCTGCACGCTCATTTCGTGGCTTGACTTAGGCATACGGAGTTCACTCCCAGACTAAGCATACGAAGTTCATTCCCAGTCTAAGATTGCACCGGACCGAGGGTTACAGCAGCACATGTTGGGCTCAGGCATGTGCTGGTCCCACATTTTTCTTCACCGGGGCACCATCACCGGACGGCATTGGGGTTTCGGTGATCGGGGGGCCGGGGGGTGTGCGCACATGATGTGCGATGGGTGGTGGTACTTGGCCCTTATATTGGCCCCCTATCCCTCATCAAACCTTGAGAACTCTCACCCCCTTAAAGAGCATTTGAGATTTTACAGGTTTGCTGCCAGTAGCCATTAAAGTGTTTGAAATGGGGACACTTTTTTGAAATAGTCACAAAATCTTGTACACTTCGAGTTTTTGGCTGAGTTTTTTTGTGAATGCCAATAAAAATACAAGGATCACGTCTACCAAGTTTGGGACCAAAAATCCTTTCGAAAAAATTTTAAAAAATCCTGAACCGCCAAAAGTTTCAAAAATCGTGAAAAATAGAAAACGAGTCGTCTTGCCATGAAACTTCACGTGATGGCTTAAAGGACCGTTGTATGAATTTACAAGCCATAAAAATGGCATTGGCACACAAAAATATGAAGATGTGCCTAAACCCACCTACCACCCTATCGATCCACGACTTGCGCATCCCGTCTCTCTAGCCGGTGTAGTGCCCGCCTGCCCGCCCGTCTGTCAGCTAGTTTCGTCGGTTGGCTTAGGCATACGGAGTTCATTCACAGTCTAAGATTGGATCAGACCAAGGGTTGCGATAGTAGGATCGACAGCACACAGAGGGGGACCCGGTCGATCCCCGGCTTGCGCATCCCGCCCCTCTGGCCGGTTGAGCAGCCGCACACTCGTTTCGTGGGTTGACTTAGGCATATGAAGTTCATTCCCAGTCTAAGCAAACGGAGTTCACTCCCAGTCTAAGGTCAGACCGAACCGAGGGCTGTGGCAGCACATGCTGGGCTCGAGCATGTGCTAGTGCCGCATTTTTCTTCGCCGGCGCACCATCGTCGGAGCATCGCCGGAGAACCTGACCGACGGCATTGGGGTTCTGGCGATCGGAGGGGTCGGGGGGGTTGTGCGCACATGATGTATGATGGGTGATGGTACATGGCCCTTATATTGGCCCCCTCTCCCTCATCAAACCTTGAGAACTCACACCCCCTTAAAGAGCATTTGAGATTTTACAGGTTTGCTGCCAGTAGCCATTAAAGTGTCTGAAATGGGGACACTTTTTTCAAATGGTCACAAAATCTTGTACACGTCGAGTTTTTAGCTGAATTTTTTTATGCATGCCAACAAAAATACAAGGATCACGTCTACAATGTTTGGGGCCAAAACTCCTTCAAAAAAAATTTTAAAAAATCCTGAACTGTAAAAAGTTTTGAAAATCGTGAAAAAAAGAAAACGAGACGTCTTGCCATGAAACTTCACGTGAAGGCTTAAGGGACCATTGTATGAATTTTCAAGCCATAAAAATGGCATTGCCATGCAGAAATATGAAGATGTGCCTAAACCCACCTACCACCCTATCGATCCACGGCTTGCGCATGCCGTCTCTCTGGTCGACGTAGTGCCCGCCCGCACACCCGCTCGTTTCGTCGGTTGGCTTAGGCATACGAAGTTCATTCCTAGTCTAGGATCAGACCGGACCAAGGGTTGCAACAGCAAGATCGGCAGCACGCTGAGGGGGACCCGAACGATCCCTGACTTTCGCATCCCGCCCCTCTGGCCGGCTGAGCCCCCGCACGCTCGTTTTGTGGGTTGACTTAGCCATACAGAGTTCTTTCCCAGTCTAAGCAAATGGATTTCATTCCCAGTCTAAGATCGTATCAGATTGAGGGTTTCGACAGCACATGTTGGACTCGGGCATGTGCTGGTGCCGTGTTTTTCTTCATCGGGGCACCATTACCGGAGCATCGTCGGAGAACCTGACCGGCGGCATTAGGGTTCCGACGATCGAGGGGGCCGGGGAGGTGTCCGCACATGATGTGTGATGGGTGCTGGTACTTGGCCCTTATATTGGCCCCCTATTCCTCAATAAACCTCGAGAACTCACACCCCCTTAAAGAGCATTTGAGATTTTACAGGTTTGTTGCCAGTAGCAATTAAAGTGTCTTATATGGGGACACTTTTTTCAAATGGTCACAAAATCTTGTACACTTTGAGTTTTTAGCTGAAGTTTTTTGTGCATGCCAACAAAATACAAGGATCACATCTACCAAGTTTGGGGCCAAAACTCTTTCTGAAAAAATTTTAAATAATCCAGAATCGTAAAAAGTTTTGAAAATCATGAAAAATAGAAAATGAGTTGTCTTGCCATGAAACATCACGCGAAGGCTTAAGGGACCAATGTATGAATTTACAAGCCATAAAAATGGCATTGGCACACAAAAATATGAAGATGTGCCCAAACCCACCTACCACCCTATCGATCCACAGCTTGCGCATCCTGTCTCTCTGGCCGGCGTAGTGCTCGCCCGCCAGCTCACCCGCTCGTTTCAACGGTTGGCTTAGGCATACGGAGTTCATTCCCAGTCTAAGATCGAACCAGACCGAGGGTTGTGGCAGCAGGATCAGTAGCACGTAGAGGGGGACCCGGCTGATCCTTGACTTGCGCATCTCGCCCCTCTGGCCGGCTGAGCGCCCGGACGCTTGTTTCGTGGGTTGACTTAGGCATATGGAGTTCATTCCCAGTCCAAGCATACGGAGTTCATTCCCAGTCTAAGATCAGACCAGACCGATGGTTGCGGCAGCACATACTGGGCTCGGGCATGTGCTGGTGCCGTATTTTTCTTCGTCAGGGCACCATCGCCGGAGCATCGTCGGAGAACCTGACCGACAGCATTGGGGTTCCGACGATCGAGGGGGCCGGAGGGGTGTGCGCACATGATGTGCGATGGGTGCTGGTACTTGGCCCTTATATTGGCCCCCTATCCTTCATCAAACCTCGAGAACTCACACCCCCTTAAAGAGCATTTGAGATTTTACAGGTTTGCTGCCAGTAGCCATTACAGTGTCTGAAATGGGGACACTTTTTTCAATTGGTCACAAAATCTTGTACACCTTAATTTTTTAGCTGCAATTTTTTATGCATGCCACCAAAAATACAGGGATCACGTCTACCAAGTTTCGGGCAAAAAATCCTTCCAAAAAAATTTTAAAAAATCCCGAACCGTAAAAAGTTTCAAAAATCGTGAAAATAAAAAACGAGTCGTCTTGCCATGAAACTTCATGTGAAGGCTTAAGGGACCATTGTATGAATTTACAAGCTAGAAAAATGGCTTTGGCACACAGAAATATGAAGATGTGCCTAAACCCACCTACCACCCTATCGATCGACGGCTTGCGCATCCCGTCTCTCGGGCCGGTGTAGTGCCAACCCGCTCGTTTCATCGGTTGGCTTAGGCATACGGAATTCATTCCCAGTCTATGGTCAAACCAGATCGAGGGCTAGGATAGCAGGATCAACACATGCAGCGAGGGACCCGACCGATCCCCGGCTTGCGCATCCCGCCCCTCTGGCTGGTTGAGCACCCGCATAGTCATTTTGTGGGTTGACTTAGGCATACAGAGTTCATTTCCAATCTAAGCATACAGAGTTCATTCCCAGTCTAAGATCAGATCGAACCGAGGGTTACGGTAGCACATGCTGGGCTTGAGCATGTGCTGGTGCCGTATTTTTCGTCACCGGGGCACAATCGTCGGAGCATCGTCGGAGAACCTGACCGACGATATTGGGGTTCCGACGATCGGGGGGGCCGGGGGGTGTACGCACATGACGTGCAATGAGTGCTGGTACTTTGCCCTTATATTGGCCCCCTATCCCTTATCAAACCTCGAGAACTCACACCCCCTTAAAGAGCATTTGAGATTTTACAGGTTTGCTGCTAGTAGCCATTAAAGTGTCTGAAATGGGGACACTTTTTTCAAATGGTCACAAAATCTTGTACACTTCGAGTTTTTAGCTGAATTTTTTTGTGCATGCCAAAAAAAAAACAAGGATCACGTCTACAAAGTTTGGGGCCAAAAATCCTTCCAAAAAAAAAACAAAGATCACGTCTACAAAGTTTCAAAAATCATGAAAAATAGAAAACGAGTTGTCTTGCCATAAAACTTCACGTGAAGGCTTAAGGGAACATTGTATGAATTTACAAGCCATAAAAATGGCATTGGCATGCAAAAATATGAAGATGTGCCTAAACCCACCTACCATCCTATCAATCCACGGCTTGCGCATCACGTCTCTCTGGCCGGTGTAGTGCTGACCCGCCTGCCTGCCCACTCGTTTCATCGGTTGGCTTAGGCATACGGAGTTCATTCCCATTCTAAGATCGGATCAGACCGAGGGTTGTGGCAGCAGGATCGACCGCACGCAGAGAGGGACCTGGCCGATCCTCAGCTTGCACATCCTGCCCCTCTGGTCGGTTGAGCGCCCGTACGCTCGTTTCGTGAGTTAACTTAGGCATACAGAGTTCATTCCCAGTCTAAGCATACGAAGTTCATTCCCAGCCTAAGATCGAACCGGATCGAGGGTTGCGGCAGCACATACTGGGCTCGGGCATGTGCTGGTGTCATATTTTTCTTCCCTGGGGCACCATCGTCGGAGCATCGTCGAAGAACTTGACCGACGGCATTAGGGTTTCGACGATCGGGGGGCCGAGGGGTGTCCACACATGATGTGCAATGGGTGCTGGTACTTGGCCCTTATATTGGCCCCCTATCCCCCATCAAATCTTGAGAACTCACACCCCCTTAAAGAGCATTTGAGATTTTACAGGTTTGCTGCCAGTAGCCATTAAAGTGTCTGAAATGGGGAAACTTTTTTCAAATGGTCACAAAATCTTGTACACTTCGAGTTTTTAGCTGAATTTTTTTATGCATGCCAACAAAAATAAAAGGATAATGGCTGCCAAGTTTGTGGCCAAAACTCCTTCTGAAAAAATTTTAAAAAATCTTGAACCGCAAAAAGTTTAAAAAATCATGAAAAATAGAAAACGGGTGTCTAGCAATGAAACTTCACTTGAAGGCTTAAGGGACCATTGTATGAATTTACAAGCCATAAAAATGGTATTGGCACGCAAAAATATGAAGATGTGCCTAAACCCACCTACCACCCTATCGATCCACGGCTTGCGCATCCCGTCTCTCCGTTCGGCGTAGTGCCCGCCCGCCCGCTCATTTCGTCGGTTGGCTTAGGCATACGGAGTTCATTCCTAGTCTAAGATCAGACCAGACCGACGGTTGTGGCAGCAGGATCGACAGTACGCAAAGGGGGACCTGGCTGATCCCCAGCTTGCGCAACGCTCGTTTCGTGGGTTGACTTTGGCGTACAGAGTTCATTCCCAGTCTAAGCATATGGAGCTCATTCCCAGTCTAAGATCGGACCAGACCGAGGGTTGTGGCAGCACATGCTGGCTCGGGCATTGGCTGGTGCCACATTTTTCTTCGTCAGGGCACCATCATTGGAGAACTTGACCGACGACATTGGGGTTCCAACGATCGGGGGAGCCGGGGGGGCTGTGGCACATAACGTGTGATGGGTGCTGGTACTTGGCCCTCATATTGGCCCCCTATCCCTCATTAATCCTCAAGAACTCACACCCCCTTAAAGAGCGTTTGAGATTTTACAGGTTTGCTGCCAGTAGCCATTAAAGTGTCTGAAATGGGGACATTTTTTTCAAATGGTCACAAAATCTTGTACACTTAAAGTTTTTAGCTGAATTGTTTTGTGCATGCCAACAAAAATACAAGGATCATGTCTACCAAGTTTGGGGCCAAAACTCCTTCCAAAAAAATTTTAAAAAATCCCGAACCCAAAAAGTTTTGAAAATCGTGAAAAATAGAAAACGAGTCATCTTGGCATGAAACTTCACGTGAAGGCTTAAGGGACCATTGTATGAATTTACAAGCCAGAAAAATGTCATTGGCATGCAAAAATATGAAGATGTGCCTATAACCACCTACCACCCTATCGATCCACGGCTTGCGCATCCCGTCTCTCTGGCCGGCGTAATGCCCGTCCGTCCGCCCGCCCGCTCGTTTCATCGAATGCCTTAGGCATACGGAATTTATTCCCAGTCTAAGATCGGACCGAACCAAGGGTTGAAGCAGCAGGATCGACAGCACACAGAGGGGCACCCGATCGATCCCCGACTTATGCATCTCGCCCCTCTGGCCAGCTGAGCGCCTTCACGCTCGTTTCGGGGGTTGATTTAGTCTAAGCATACGGAGTTCATTCCTAGTCTAAGCATACGGAGTTCATCCCCAGTCTAAGATCAAATCTGACCGAGGGTTACGGCAGTACATGTTGGGCTCGGGCATGTGCTGGTGCCATATTTTTCTTCGTCGGGGCACCATCATCGGAGCATCATCGGAGAACCTGACCAGCGGTATTGGGGTTCCGGCGATCGGGGGGGCCAGAGGGGTTCCGACGTAATTCCCGCCCGCCTGCCCACTCGCTCATTTCATCGGTTGGCTTAGGCATACGGGGTTCATTCCCAGTCTAAGATCGGACCGGACCAAGGGTTGCAACAGTAGGATCTGCAGCACGTAGAGGGGGCCCTGTCGATCCCCAGCTTGTGCATCCCACCCCTCTGGCCGGCTGAGCGCCCGCACGCTCGTTTTGTGGGTTGACTTAGGCATACGGAGTTCATTCCGAGTCTAAGCATACGGAGTTCATTCCTAATCTAAGATTGGACTGGACCGAGGGTTGCGGCAGCACCTGCTGGGCTCGGGCATGTGCTGGTGCCGCATTTTTCTTCATCGGTGCACCATCGTCGGAGCATCGTCGGAGAACCTGACCAGCCACATTGAGGTTCCGATGATCAGGGGGCCGGGGTGGTGTGCGCACATGATGTGCGATGGGTGCTGGTACTTAGCCCTTATATTGGCCCCCTATCCCTCATCAAACCTCAAGAACTCACACCCCCTTAATGAGCATTTGAGATTTTACAGGTTTGTTGCCAG
The DNA here is from genome assembly GCF_047325235.1 of Durio zibethinus. Lineage (NCBI taxonomy): Eukaryota > Viridiplantae > Streptophyta > Magnoliopsida > Malvales > Malvaceae > Durio > Durio zibethinus. The sequence continues at coordinate 14,617,021 of NC_143162.1, read as the reverse complement.
TAGCCATTAAAGTGTCTGAAATGGGGATACTTTTTTCAAATGGTCACAAAATCTTGTACACTTTGAGTTTTTAGCTGAATTTTTTTGTGCACACCAACAAAAGTACAAGGATCACCTCTACCAAGTTTGGGGCCAAAAGCCTTCCGAATAAATTTTAAAAAATCCCGAACCGCAATAAGTTTAAAAAATCATGAAAAAAAGAAAACGAGTCGTCTTGCCATGAAACTTCACGTGAAGGCTTAAGGGACCATTGTATGAATTTAGAAGCCATAAAAATGGCACTGGCATGCAGAAATATGAAAATGTGCCTAAACCCACCTACAACCCTATCGATCCACGCCTTGCGCATCCCGTCTCTCTGACCGACGTAGTGCCCGTCCGCCCGCCTACCCGCTCGTTTCGTCGGTTGGCTTAGGCCTACGAAGTTCATTCCCAGTCTAAGATTGAACAGGACCGAGGGTTACAATAGCACGCAGAGGGGGACCCGACTGATCCCCGACTTGTGCATCCCGCCTCTCTGGCTGGCTGAGCACCCGCATGCTCATTTCGTGGGTTGACTTAGGCATACGAAGTTCATTCCCAGTCTAAGATCGAACTGGACCGAGGGTTGCAGCAGCACATGCTGGGCTAGGGCATGTGTTGGTGCCACATTTTTCTTCGCCAGGGCACCTTCGCCAGAGCATCGCCGGAGAACCTGACCGACGGCATTGGGGTTCCGGCGATCGGGGGGATCGGGGGGGGTGTGCGCACATGATGTGCGATGGGTGCTGGTACTTGGCCCCTATATTGGCCCGCTATCCCTCATCAAACCTCGAGAACTCACACCCCCTTAAAGAGCATTTGAGATTTTACAGGTTTGCTGCCAGTAGCCATTAAAGTGTCTGAAATGGGGACACCTTGTTCAAATGGTCACAAAATCTTGTACACTTCGAGTTTTTGGCTGAATTTTTTTTGTGCATGCCAACAAAAATACAAGGATCTTGTCTATAAAGTTTGGGCCAAAACTCCTTCCAAAAAAATTTTAAAAAATCTCAAACCGTAAAGAGATTCAAAAATCGTGAAAAATAGAAAATGAGTCATCTTGGCATGAAACTTCAGGTGAAGGCTTAAGGGCCCGTTGTATGAATTTAGAAGCCATAAAAATGGCATTGGCACGTAGAAATATGAAGATGTGCCTAAACCCACCTACTACACTATCGATCCACGGCTTGCGCATCCTGTCTCTGTAGTCAGCGTAGTGCCCGCCCACCTGTCCGCTCGTTTCGTCGGTTGGCTTAGGCATATGGAGTTCATTCCCAGTCTAAGATCAGACCGGACCGAGGGTTGCGGCAGCACGCAGAGGGGGACTCGACTGATCCCTGACTTGCGCATCCCGCCCCTCTGGCTGGCTGAGCACCCGCACGCTCGTTTCGTGGGTTGACTTAGGCATACGGAGTTCATTCCCAGTCTAAGATCAGATTGAACCGAGGGTTGCGGCAGCACATGCTGGGCTCGGGAATGTGCTGGTGCTACATTTTTCTTCATCGGGGCACCATCGCCGGAGAACCTAATCGGCGGCATTGGGGTTTCGGCGATCGGGGGGGCCAGGGGGGTGTGCGTACATGATGTGTGATGGGTGCTGGTACTTGGCCCTTATATTGGCCCCCTATCCCACATCAAACCTCGAGAACTCACACCCCCTTAAAATGCATTTTAGATTTTACAGGTTTGCTACCAGTAGCCATTAAAGTGTCTAAAATGGGGACACTTTTTTCAAATGGTCACAAAATATTGTACACTTCGAGTTTTTAGCTGAATTTTTTTACATGCCAACTAAAATACAAGGATCACGTCTTCCAAGTTTGGGGCCAAAACTCCTTTCAGAAAAATTTTAAAAAATCCTGAATCGAAAAAAGTTTTGAAAATCGTGAAAAATATAAAACGAGTCGTCTTGCCATGAAACTTGACGTGAAGGCTTAAGGGACCATTGTATGAATTTACAAGCCATAAAAATGGCATTGGCACATAGAAATATGAAGATGTGCCTAAACCCACCAACCACCCTATCAATCCACAGCTTGCGCATCCCGTCTCTATGGCCGGCGTAGTGCCCGCCCGCCCGCCTGCTCATTTGATCGATTGGCTTAGGCATACGGAGTTCATTCCAGTCTAAGATCAGACTAGACCGAGGGCTGCGGTAGAAGGATCGACAGCATGTAGAAGGGGAATCGGCCAATCCCCAGCTTGCGCGTCCCGCCCCTCTGGCCAACTGAGCGCCCGTACGCTCGTTTCGTGGGTTGACTTAGGCATACGGAGTTCATTCCCAGTCTAAGCATATGGAGTTCATTCCCAGTCTAAGATCGGACCAGACCGAGGGTTGCGCCTGCACGCTCATTTCATGGGTTAACTTAGGCATATCGATCCACGGTTTGCCCATCCCGTCTCTCTAGGCAGCGTAATGCCCGCCTGCCCGTCCGCTCATTTCGTCGGTTGGCTTAGGCATACAGAGTTCATTCCCAGTCTAAAATCAGACTAGACCAAGGGTTGTGGTAGCAGGATCGGCAGCATGCAGAGGGGGAATCGGCCGATCCTCAGCTTGCGCGTCCCACCCCTCTGGCCGACTAGCGCCCGCACGCTCGTTTCGTGCGTTGACTTAGGGATATGGAGTTCATTCCCAGTGTAAGCATATCGAGTTCATTCCCAGTCTAAGATCGGATAGGACCAAGGGTTGCGGTAGCACATGCTAGGCTCGGGCATATGCTGGTGCCGCATTTTTATTCGTCGGGGCACCATCGCTGGAGCATCGCTGGAGAACCTGACCGACGGCATTAGGGTTCCGACGATCGGGGGGCCGAGGGGTGTGCGCACATGATGTGCGATGGGTGCTGGTACTTGGCAATTATATTGGCCCCCTATCCCTCATCAAACCTCATGAACTCAAACCCCGTTAAAGAGCATTTGAGATTATACAGGTTTGCTGCCAGTAGCCATTAAAATGTCTGAAATGGGGACACTTTTTTCAAATGGTAACAAAATCTTGTACACTTCGAGGTTTTGGCTGAATTTTTTTTTGCATGCCAACAAAAATACAAGGATCATGTCTACCAAGTTTGGGGCCAAAAATCCTTTCAAAAAAATTTAAAAAAATCTTGCATCACAAAAAGTTTCAAAAATCGTGAAAAATAGAAAAGGAGTCGTCTTGCCATGAAACTTCACGCGAAGGCTTAAGGGACCATTGTATGAATTTACAAGCCATAAAAGTGGCATTGACACGTAGAAATATGAAGATGTGCCTAAACCCACCTACCACCCTATCGATCCATGGCTTGCACATCCCGTCTCTCTGGCCGACGTAGTGCCCGCCCGCCCACCCGCCCACTAGTTTCGTAGGTTGACTTAGGCATACGAAGTTCATTCCCAGTCTAAGATCAGACTGGACCAAGTGTTGCGGCAGCACATACTGGGCTCCGGCATGTGCTGGTGTCGCATTTCTCTTCACCGGGGCTCCATCGTCGGAGCATCGTCGGAGAACCTGACCGACGGCATTGGGGTTCTGGCGATCGGGGGGCCGGGGGGGTGTGCGCACATGATGTGTGATGGGTGCTGGTACTTGGCCCTTATGTTGGTCCCCTATCCCTCATCAAACGTCGAGAACTCACAACCCCTTAATGAGCATTTGAGATTTTACAGGTTTGCTGCCAGTAGCCATTAAAGTGTCTGAAATTATGACACGTTTTCCAAATGGTCACAAAATCTTGTACACTTCGACTTTTTAGCTGAATTGTTTTGTGCATGCCAACAAAAATACAAGGATCACGTCTACCAAGTTTGACGCCAAAACTCCTTCCGAAAAAATTTTAAAAAATCTCAAACTGCAAAAAGTTTTAAAAATCGTGAAAAATAGAAAACGAGTCGTCTTGCCATGAAACTTCACGTAAAGGCTTAAGGTACCATTGTATGAATTTACAAGCCATAAAAATGGCATTGGCATGCAGATATATGAAGATGCCTAAACACACCTACCACCCCATTGATCCATGGCTTGCGCATCCCGTCTCTCTAGTCGACGTATTGCCAGCCCGCCCGCCTGCTCGTTTCGTCGGTTGGCTTAGGCACACTGAGTTCATTCCCAATCTAAGATTAGACCAGACGGAGGGCTGTGGCAGCAGGATTGGCAGCACGTAGAGGGGGACCCGGTTGATCCTTGGCTTGCGCATCCCGCCCCTCTGTCTGACTGAGCGCCCTCACGCTCGTTTCGTGGGTTGACTTAGGCATACAGAGTTCATTCCCTGTCTAAGCATATGGAGTTCATTCCCAGTCCAAGATCGGATCGGACCGGGGGATGCGGCAGCACATGCTGGGCTCAAGCATGTGCTGGTGCCGCATTTTTCTTCACCGGGGCACCATCGCCAGAGCATCGCCGGCGAACCTGACCGACGGCATTGGGGTTCCGATGATCGGGGGGGCCGGGGGGGTGTGCGCACATGATGTGTGATGGGTGCTGGTACTTGGCCCTTATATTGGCCCCCTATCCCTCATCAAACCTCGAGAAGTCACACCCCCTTAAATAGCATTTGAGATTTTACAGGTTTACTGCCAGTAGCCATTAAAGTGTCTGAAATGGGGACACTTTTTTCAAATGGTCACAAAATCTTGTACACTTCGAGTTTTTAGCTGATTTTTTTTGTGGATGCCAACAAAAATACAAGGATCATGTCTGCCAATTTTAGAGCCAAAACTCCTTCCGAAAAAATTTTAAAAAATCCCGAACCGTAAAAAGTTTCAAAAATAGTCAAAAATAGAAAACGAGTTGTCTTGCCATGGAACTTCACGTGAAGGCTTAAGGGACCATTGTATGAATTTACAAGCCATAAAAATGGCATTGGCACATAGAAATATGAAGATGTGCCTAAACCCACCTACCACCCTATCAATCCATGGCTTGCGCATCCCGTCTCTCTAGCCGACGTAGTGCCTGCCCGCCCGCTCGTTTCATCGGTTGGCTTAGGCATACGGAGTTCATTCCTAGTCTAAGATTGGACCGGACCGAGGGTTGCGGCAGCACATGCTGGGCTTCGGCATGTGTTGGTGCCGCATTTATCTTCGCCGGGGCTCTATCGCTGGAGCATCGCCGTAGAACCTGACCGGCGGCATTAGGATTCTGGCGATCGGGGGGCCGGGGGGTGTGCGCACATGATATGCGATGGGTGCTGGTAGTTGGCCCTTATATTGGCCCCCTATCCCTCATCAAACCTTGAGAACTCACAACCCCTTAAAGAGCATTTGAGATTTTACAGGTTTGCTGCCAGTTGCCATTAAAGTCTCTGAAATGGGGACACTTTTTTCAAATGGTCACAAAATCTTGTACACTTTGACTTTTTAGCTGAATTTTTTTGTGCATGCCAAAAAAAATACAAGGATCACGTCTACCAAGTTTGATGCCAAAAATCCTTTCGAAAAAATTTTAAAAAATCTCAAACCGTAAAATCTTTTGAAAATCATGAAAAATATAAAACGAGTCGTCTTGCCATGAAACTTCACGTAAAGGCTTAAGCGACCATTGTATGAATTTACAAGCCATAAAAATGGCATTGGCATGCAGAAATATGAAGATGTGCCTAAACCCACCTACCACCCTATCGATCCACGGCTTGCGCATCCCGTTTCTCTGGCCGACGTAGTGCCCACCCGTCCGCCCGCTCATTTCGTTAGTTGGCTTAGGCATACAGAGTTCATTCTCAGTCTAAGATCAGACCAGAATGAGGGTTGTGGCAGCACGCAAAGGGGGACCCGATCGATCCTCGGCTTGCGCATCCAGCCCCTCTGGCCGACTGAGACCTCGCACGCTCATTTCGTGGGTTGACTTAGGCATACGGAGTTCATTCCCAGTCTAAGCATATAAAGTTCATTCCCGGTCTAAGATTACAGGGGCACCATCACCGGAGTATCACCGGAGAACCTGACCGACGGCATTGGGGTTCTGGCGATCAGGTGCGCTCATGATGTGTGATGGGTGTTGGTACTTGGGCCTTATATTGGCCCACTATCCCGCATCAAACCTCAAGAACTCACACCCCCCTTAAAGAGCATTTGAGATTTTAGAGGTTTGCTACTAGTAGCCATTAAACTGTCTGAAGTAGGGACACTTTTTTCAAATGGTCACAAAATCTTGTACACTTCGAGTTTTTAGCTGAATTGTTTTGTGCGTGCCAGCAAAAATACAAAGATCATGTCTACCAAGTTTGGGGCCAAAACACCTTCCGAAAAAATTTTCAAAAATCCCGGACCGCAAAAAGTTTTGAAAATCTTGAAAAATAGAAAACGAGTCGTCTTGCCATAAAACTTCACGTGAAGGCTTAAGGGACCATTGTATGAATTTACAAGCCATAAAAATGGCATTGGCACATAGAAATATGAAGATGAGCCTAAACCCACCTACCACCCTATCGATCCACGGCTTGCGCATCCCGTCTCTCTAGCCGGCGTAGTGCCCGCCTGTCCGCCCGCTCGTTTCATCAGTTGGCTTAGGCATATGGAGTTCATTCCCATTCTAAGATCGGACCAGATCGAGGGTTGCGGTAGTAGGATCGGTAGCGCACAGAGGGGGACCCGATTGATCCCCGGCTTGCGCATCCTACCCCTCTGGCCGACTGAGCGCCCGCACACTCGTTTCGTTGGTTGACTTAGGCATACGGAGTTCATTCCCAGTCTAAGCATGCGGAGTTCATTCCCAGTCTAAGATCAGACCAGACCGAGGGTTGCGGTAGGACATACTGGGCTCGGGAATGTGCTGGTGCCGTATTTTTCCTCGTCGGGGCACCATCACCAGAGCATCGCCGGAGAGCCTGACTAGCGGCATTGGGGTTCCGACGATCAGGGGGGCCGGGGGGGTGTGCGCACATGATGTGCGATGGTTGCTGGTACTTGGCTCTTATATTGGCCCCCTATCCCTCATCAAACCTCGAGAACTCATACCCCTTTAAAGAGCATTTCAGATTTTACAGGTTTGCTGCCAGTAGCCATTAAAGTGTCTGAAATGGGGACACTTTTTTCAAATGGTCACAAAATCTTGCACACTTTCGAGTTTTTAGCTGAATTTTTTTGTGCATGCCAACAAAAATACAAGGATCATGTCTACCAAGTTTGGGGCCAAAACCCCTTCCGAAAAAATTTTAAAAAATCCTGAACCGTAAAAAGTTTCAAAAATCGTGAAAAATAGAAAACAAGTCGTCTTGCCATGAAACTTCACGTGATGGCTTAAGGGACCATTGTATGAATTTACAAGCTATAAAAATGGCATTGGCATGTAGAAATATGAAGATGTGCCTAAACCCACCTACCACCCTATCGATCCACGGCTTACGCATCTCGTTTCTCTAGCCCGCGTAGTGCCCGCTCGGCCCCCCTCCCTTTCATTTCGTTGGTTAGATTAGGCATATGGAGTTCATTCCCAGTCTAAGATTGGACCAGACCGAGGGTTGTGGTAGCAGGATTGCTAGCACGCAGAGGGGGACCTCGTCGATCCCCGGCTTACACATCCCACCCTTCTGGCCGACTAAGCGCCCGCATGCTCGTTTCGTGGGTTGACTTAGGCATACGGAGTTCATTCCCAGTCTAAGCATACGGAGTTCATTCCCAGTCTAAGCATACGGAGTTGATTCCCAGTCTAAGGTCAGATCGGACCAAGGGTTGCAGCAGCACATGCTGGGCTTGGGCATGTGCTGGTGCCACATTTTTCTTTGCCAGGCCACCATCGGCGGAGCATCACTAGAGAACTTAACCGACGGCATTAGGGTTCCGACGATCGGGGGGCTCGGGGGGTGTGCACAGATGATGTGCAATGGGTGCTTGTACTTGGCCCTTATATTGGCCCCCTATGCCTCGTCAAACCTCGAGAAGTCACACCCCCTTAAAGAGCATTTGAGATTTTACAGGTTTGCTGCCAGTAGCAATTAAAGTGTCTTAAATGGGGAAACTTTTTTCAATTGGTCACAAAATCTTGTACACTTTGATTTTTTTGCTGAATTTTATTGTGCATGCCAACAAAAATACAAGGATCACATCTACCATGTTTGGGGCCAAAACTCCTTTCGAAAAAATTTTAAAAAATCCCGAACCGTAGAAAGTTTTGAAAATCATGAAAAATAGAAAATGAGTCGTCTTGCCATGAAACTTCACGTGAAGGCTTAAGGGACCATTGCATTAATTTACAAGCCATAAAAATGGCATTGGCACAAAGAAATATGAAGATGTGCCTAAACCCACCTACCACCCTATCGATCCACAGCTTGCGCATCCCGTTTCTCTGGCCGGCGTAGTGCCCGCCCGCCCGCCCACCCGCTCGTTTTGTCGGTTGGCTTAGGCATACGGAGTTCATTCCCAGTCTAAGATCAAACCGGACTGAGGGTTGCGGCAGCAAGATCGACAACACGCAGAGGAGGACTAGGTCGATCCCCGGCTTGCGCATCTCGCCTCTCTGGCCGGCAGAGCACCCGCACGCTCGTTTCGTGGGTTGACTTAGGCATACGGAGTTCATTCCCAATCTAACCATACGAAGTTCATTCCCAGTCTAAGATCGGACTGGACCGAGGGTTATGGCAACACATGCTGGGCTCCGACATGTGCTGGTGCCGCTTTTTTCTTCGCCAGGGCACCATTGTCAGAGCGTCGTCAGAGAACCTGACCGACGGCATTGGGGTTCCGACGATCGGGGGGATCGGGGGGGTGTGCGCACATGATGTGCAATGGGTGCTGGTACTTGGCCCACATTTTTCTTCACCAGGGCACGATCGTCGGAGAACATAACCGACAGCATTGGGGTTTCTACAATCGTGGGGGCCGGGGCGGTGTGCGCACATGATGCGTGATGGGTGCTGGTACTTGGCCCTTATATTGGCCCCCTATCCCTCATCAAACCTCAAGAACTCACACCCCCTTAAAGAGCATTTGAGATTTTACAGGTTTGCTGCCAGTAGCCATTAAAGTGTCTGAAATGGGGACACTTTTTTCAAATGGTCACAAAATCTTGCACACTTTCAAGTTTTTAGCTGAATTATTTTGTGCATGCCAACAAAAATACAATGATCATGTCTACCAAGTTTGGGGCCAAAAATCCTTTCGAAAAAATTTTAAAAAATCCCGGACCATAAAAAGTTTCAAAAATCATGAAAAATAGAAAACGAGTCATCTTGCCATGAAGCTTCACGTGAAGGCTTAAGGGACCATTGTATGAATGTACAAGCCATAAAAATGGCATTGGCATGCAGAAATATGAAGATGTGCCTAAACCAACCTACCACCCTATCGATCCACGGCTTGCGCATCCCGTCTCTCTGGCCGGCGTAGTGCTTTCCAGCCCACCCGCCCATTCATTTTGTCGGTTGGCTTAGCCATACAGAGTTCATTCCCAGTGTAAGATCAGATCAGATCAAGAGTTGCGACAGCAAGATCGGTAGCACGCAGAAAGGGACCCGATCGATCCCCGGGATACACGCTCGTTTCGTGGGTTGACTTAGTTATACGGAGTTCATTCCCAGTCTAAGATCGGACTGGACCGAGGGTTGCGGCAGCACATGCTGGGCTCAGACATATGCTGGTGCCGCATTTTTCTTCGTCGGGGCACCAACGCCGGAGCATCGACGAAGAACCTGACCGGCGGCATTGGGGTTTCGACGATCGGGGGGGGCCGGGGGGTGTGCGCACATGATGTGCGATGGGTGCTGGTACTTTGCCCTTATATTGGCCCCCTATCCGTCATCAAAGCACGAGAACTCACACCCCTTTAAAGAGCATTTGAGATTTTACAGGTTTGCTGCCAGTAGCCATTAAAGTGTCTGAAATGGGGACACTTTTGTCAAATGGTCATAAAATGTTGCACACTTTCAAGTTTTTAGCTGAATTATTTTGTGCATGCCAACAAAAATACAATGATCATGTCTACCAACTTTGGGGCCAAAACTCCTTCCGAAAAAATTTTTAAAAAATCCCGAACCGTAAAAAGTTTTAAAAATCATAAAAAATAGAAAATGAGTTGTCTTGCCATGAAACTTCACGTGAAGGCTTAAGGGACCATTGTATGAATTTACAAGCCATAAAAATGGCATTGGCATGCAGAAATATGAAGATGTGCCTAAACCCACCTACCACCCTATCGATCCACGGCTTGCGCATCTTGTCTCTCTGGCCGGCATAGTGCCCGCTCGCCCGCCCACTTGTTTCGTCGGTTGGCTTAGGCATACAGAGTTCATTCCCAGTCTAAGATCAGATCGGAATAAGGGTTGCGGTAGTAGGATCGGCAGCACGCAGAGGGGGACACGACCGATCCCCGGCTTACGCATCCAGCCCCTCTGGCCGGCTGAGCGCCCGCACACTCATTCCGTGGGTTGACTTAGGCATACGGAGTTCATTCCCAGTCTAAGCATACAGAGTTCATTCCCAGTCTAAGATCGGACCGGACCGAGGGTTGCAGCAACACATGCTGGGCTCGAGCGTGTGCTAGAGTCGCATTTTTCTTTACAGGGGCACCATCGCCGGAGTATCGCCGGAGAACCTAACCGGCGGCATTGAGGTTCTGGCGATCGGGTGCGCTCATGATGTGCGATGGGTGCTGGTACTTGGGCCTTATATTGGCCCACTATCCCGCATCAAACCTCAAGAACTCACACCCCCCTTAAAGAGCATTTGAGATTTTAGAGGTTTACTACAAGTAGCCATTAAAGTGTCTGAAGTAGGGACACTTTTTTCAAATGGTCACAAAATCTTGTACACTTCGAGTTTTTAGCTGAATTTTTTTGTACGTGCCAGCAAAAATACAAAGATCATGTCTACCAAGTTTGGTGCCAAAACACCTTCTGAAAAAATTTTAAAAAATCTCAGACCGCAAAAAGTTTTAAAAATCATGAAAAATAAAAAACGAGTCGTCTTGCCATGAAACTTCACGTGAAGGCTTAAGGGACCATTGTATTAATTTACAGGCCATAAAAATGGTATTGGCACATAGAAATACGAAGATGTGCCTAAACCCACCTCTCACCCTATCGATCCACGGCTTGTGCATCCCGTCTCTCTGGCCGGCGTAGTGCCCGCCTGTCCGCCCGCTCGTTTCATCTGTTGGCTTAGGCATATGGAGTTCATTCCCAGTCTAAGATTAGACCAGATCGAGGGTTGCAGCAGCAGGATCGGTAGCACACAGAGGGGGACCCGGTTGATCCCCGGCTTGCGCATCCCGTCCTTCTGGCCGACTGAGCACCCGCACGCTTGTTTTGTTGGTTGAGTTAGGCATACGGAGTTCATTCCCAGTCTAAGCATGCGGAGTTCATTCCCACTCTAAGATCAGACTGGACCGAGGGTTACGGCAGCACATGCTGGGCTCGAGCATGTGCTGGTGACGCATTTTTCCTCGTCGAGGCACCATCGTCGGAGCATCGCCGGAGAGCCTGACTAGCGGCATTGGGGTTCCGGCGATCAGGAGGGCCGGGGGGGGTGTGCGCACATGATGTGCGATGGCTGCTGGTACTTGGCTCTTATATTGGCCCCCTATCCCTCATCAAACCTTGAGAACTCACACCCCTTTAAAGAGCATTTCAGATTTTACAGGTTTGCTGCCAGTAGCCATTAAAGTGTCTGAAATGGGGACACTTTTTTCAAATGGTCACAAAATCTTGCACACTTTTGAGTTTTTAGCTGAATTTTTTTGTGGATGCCAACAAAAATACAAGGATCATGTCTACCAAGTTTGGGGCCAAAACTCCTTTCGAACAAATTTTAAAAAATCCTGAACCGTAAAAAGTTTCAAAAATCGTGAAAAATAAAAAACGAGTCGTCTTGCCATGAAACTTCACGCGATGGCTTAAGGGACCATTGTATGAATTTACAAGCCATAAAAATGGCATTGACATGTAGAAATATGAAGATGTGCCTAAACCCACCTACCACCCTATCGATCCACGACTTACCCATCCCGTCTCTCTAGCCGGCGTAGTGCCCGTCCGCCCGCCCGCCCGCTCGTTTCATCGGTTGGCTTAGGCATACAGAGTTCATTCCCAATCTAAGATCAGATTGGAATGAGGGTTGTGGCAGCAGGATCGGCAGTATGTAGAGGGGGACCCAGCCAATCCCCGGCTGGTGCATCCAGCCCCTCTGGCTGGCTGAGCGCCCGCACGCTCATTCCGTGGGTTGACTTAGGCATACGGAGTTCATTCCCAGTCTAAGCATACAGAGTTTATTCCCAGTCTAAGATTGGATCGGACCGAGGGTTGCGGCAGCACATGCTGGGCTCGGGCGTGTGCTGGAGCCGCATTTTTCTTTGCGGGGGCACCATCGTCGGAGTATCGTCGGAGAACCTGACCGGCGGAATTGGGGTTCTGGCGATCGGCTACGCTCATGATGTGCGATTGGTGCTGGTACTTGGGCCTTATATTGGCCCACTATCCCGCATCAAACCTCGAGAACTCACACCCCCCTTAAAGAGCATTTGAGATTTTAGAGGTTTGCTACCAGTAGCCATTAAAGTGTCTAAAGTAGGGACACTTTTTTCAAATGGTCACAAAATCTTGGACACTTCAAGTTTTTAGCTGAATTTTTTTGTGTGTGCCAGCAAAAATAAAAAGATCATGTCTACCAAGTTTGGGGCCAAAACGCCCTCTGAAAAAATTTTAAAAAATCCCGGACCGTAAAAAGTTTCAAAAATTGTGAAAAATAGAAAACGAGTCGTCTTGCCATGAAACTTCATGTGAAGGCTTAAGGGACCATTGTATGAATTTAGAAGCCATAAAAATGGCATTGGCACCCAGAAATATGAAGAAGCACCTAAACCGACCTACCACCCTATCGATCCACGGCTTGCGCATCCCGTCTCTCTGGCCGGCGTAGTGTCCGCCTGCCCGCCTGCTCATTTCGTCAGTCGGCTTAGGCATACGGAGTTCATTCCCAGTCTAAGATTAGATCGGACTGATGGCTGCAGTCGTAGGATCGATAGCACATAGAGGGCGACCCGACCGATCCCTGGCTTGCGCATCCTGCCCTACTGTCCGACTGAGCGCCCGCAGGCTTGTTTTATGGGTTGACTTAGGCATACAAAGTTCATTCCCAGTCTAAGCATATGGAGTTCTTTCCCAGTCTAAGATCAGACCAGAACGAGGGTTGCGGCAGCACATGCTGGGCTCAGACATGTGCTGGTATCGTATTTTTCTTCATTGGGGCACCATCGTCGAAGCATTGGCGAAGAACCGGACCGACGGCATTAGGGTTCTGACGATCGGGGGGGCCAGAGGGGGTGTGTGCACATGATGTGTGGTGGGTGTAGATACTTGGCCCTTATATTGGCCCCCTATCCCTCATCAAACCTCGAGAACTCACACCCACTTAAATATCATTTGAGATTTTACAGGTTTGCTACAAGTAGCCATTAAAGTGTCTTAAATGGGGACACATTTTTCAAATGGTCACAAAATCTTGTACACTTTGAGTTTTTAGCTGAATTTTTTTATGCAAGCCAACAAAAATACATGGATCACGTCTACCAAGTTTGGGGCCAAAACTCCTTCCAAAAAAATTTAAAAAAATCCCAAACCACAAAAAGTTTTAAAAATCGTGAAAAATAGAAAACGAGTCGTCTTGCCATGAAACTTCACGTGAAGACTTAAGGGACCATTGTATGAATTTACAAGCCATAAAAGTGGCATTGGCATCCCGTCTCTCTGGCTGGCGTAGCGGCCGCCTGCCTGCCCTCCCGCTCGTTTCGTCTGTTGGCTTAGGCATACGGAGTTTAGTCCCAGTCTAAGATCAGACTAGACCGGTGGTTGCAGTAGCACATGCTGGGCTCAGGCATGTGCTGTTACCTCATTTTTCTTTGCCAGGGTAGCATTGCCGGAGCATCACCGGAGAACCTGACCGGCGGCGGTGGGGGTTCCGACGATCAGGGGGTGGGGGGTGTGCGCACATGATATGCGATGGGTGCTGGTACTTGGCCCTTATATTGGCCCCCTATCCCTCATCAAACCTCAAGAACTCACACCCCCTTAAAGAGCATTTGAGATGTTACAGGTTTGCTGCTAGTAGCCATTAAAGTGTCTGAAATGGGGACACTTTGTTCAAATGGTCAGAAAATCTTGTACACTTCGAGTTTTTACCTGATTTGTTTTGTGCATGACAACAAAAATACAAGGACCACGTCTACCAAGTTTAGGGCCAAAACTCCTTCCGAAAAATTTTTTAAAAAATCTCGAACCGTAAAAAGTTTCAAAAATCATGAAAAATAAAAAACGAGTCGTCTTGCCATGAAACTTCACGTGAAGGCTTAAGGGACCATTGTATGAATTTACAAGCCATAAAAATGGCATTGGCACGTAGAAACATGAAGATGTGCCTAAACCCACCTACCATCCTATTGATCCACGGCTTGCGCATCCCATCTCTCTGGCTGGCGTAGTGCCCGCCCTCCCGCTTGTTTCATCGGTTGGCTTAGGCATACGGAGTTAATTCCCAGTCTAAGATCAAACCGAACAGAGGGTTGCGGCAGCAAGATCGGTAGCATCCAGAGGGGGACCCGACCGATCCCCGGCTTACTCAACCTACCCCTTTGGCCGACTGAGCTCCCGCACTCTCGTTTCGTGGGTTGACTTAGGCATACGGAGTTCATTCCCAGTCTAAGATCGGACCGGACCGAGGGTTGCGTTAGCAAATGCTGGGCTCGGGCTTGTGCTAGTACCATGTTTTTCTTCGCCAGGGCACCATCGTCGGAGCATCGTCGGAGAACCTGACTGACAACATTCGGGTTCCGACGATCGGGGGGGTCGGGGGGTGTGCGCACATGATGTGCGATGGGTGCTGGTACTTGGCCCTTATATTGGCCCCCTATCCCTCATCAAACATCGAGAACTCACGCCCCCTTAAAGAGCATTTGAGATTTTACAAGTTTGCTACCAGTAGCCATTAAAGTCTCTGAAATGGGGACACTTTTTTCAAATGGTCACAAAATCTTGTACACTTCGAGGTTTTTGCTGAATTTTTTTTTTGCATGCCAAGAAAAATACAAGGATCATGTCTACCAAGTTTGGGACTAAAATTCCTTTTGAAAAAATTTTAAAAAATCCTGAACCGTAAAAAGTTTCAAAAATCATGAAAAATAGAAAACGAGTCATCCTGCCATGAAACTTCACGTGAAGGCTTAAGCGACCATTGTATGAATTTACAAGCCATAAAAATGGCATTGGCATGAAGAGATATGAAGATGTGCCTAAACCCACCTACCACCACATCGATCCACGGCTTGCACATCCTGTCTCTCTGGCCGACGTAGTGCCCGTCCGCCCGCTTGTTTCGTCAGTTGGCTTAGGCATACGGAGTTTAGTCCCAGTCTAAGATCAGACTAGACCAAAGGTTGTGCCAGCATGATCGGTAGCATGCAGAAGGGGACCCAGTCGATCCCCGGCTTACGCATCTCACCCCTCTGGCCGGCTGAGCGCCCGCACGCTCATTTCGTGGGTTGACTTAGGCATACGGAGTTCATTCCTAGTCTAAGCATACGAAGTTCATTCCCAGTCAAAGATCAGACTGCGGCATTGTGCACACATGATGTGCGATGGGTGCGGGTACTTGGCCTTTATATTGGCCCCCTATCCCTCATCAAACCTCGAGAACTCACACCCCCTTAAAGAGCATTTGAGATTTTACAAGTTTGCTGCCAGTAGCCATTAAAGTGTCTGAAATGGGGACACTTTTTTCAAATGGTCACAAAATCTTGTACACTCCCATTTTTTAGCTGAATTTTTTTTTGCATGCCAACAAAAATACAAGGATTACATATACCAAGTTTGGGGCCAAAACTCCTTCTGAAAAAATTTTAAAAAATCTCGAATCGCAAGAAGTTTCAAAAATCATGAAAAATAGAAAACTAGTCGTCTTGCCATGAAACTTCACGTGAAGGCTTAGGGGACCATTGTATGAATTTACAAGCCATAAAAATGGCATTGGCATGCAGAAATAAGAAGATGTACCTAAACCCACCTACCACCCTATCGATCCACGGCTTGCGCATCCCGTCTCTCTGGCCCGCGTAGTGACCGCCCACTCGCCCGCCCGTTCGTTTTGTCGGTTGGCATAGGCATACAAACTTCATTCCCAGTCTAAGATCAGACCGAACTAAGGGTTACGGTAACAGGATCGGCAGCACGCAGCGGGGGACCTGGCCTATCCTTGGCTTACGCATCTCGCCCCTTTGGCTGGCTGAGTGCCCGCACGTTCGTTTCGTGGGTTGACTTAGGCATACAGAGTTCATTCCCAGTCTAAGATCGGATCGGACCGAGGGTTGCAACAATGCATGCTGGGCTTACGCATATGCTGAAGCCGCATTTTTCTTTGCCGGTGTACCATCGCCGGAGCATCGTCGGAGAACCTGATCGACGGCATTGGGGTTCCGGTGACCGGGGGGGCCGGGGGGGTGTGCGCACATGATGTGCAATGGGTGCTGGTACTTGGCCCTTCTATTGGCCCCCTATCCCTCATGAAACCTTAAGAACTGACACCCCCGTAAAGAGCATTTGAGATTTTACAAGTTTTCTGCCGGTAGCGATTAAAGTATCTAAAATGGGGGCACTTTTTTCAAATTGTCACAAAATCTTGTACACTTTGAGTTTTTAGCTGAATTTTTTTGTGCATGCCAAAAAAAACACAAGGATCACATCTACCAAGTTTGGGGCCATAACTCCTTTCGAAAAAATTTTAAAAAATCCCGAACCGTAAAAAGTTTCAAAAATCATGAAAAATAGAAAACGAGTCATCTTGCCATGAAACTTCATGTGAAGGCTTAAGGGACCATTGTATGAATTTACAAGCCATAAAAATGGCATTGGCATGCAGAAATATGAAGATGTGCCTAAACCCACCTACCACCCTATCGATCCACGGCTTGCGCATCCCGTCTCTCTGGCCGACGTAGTGCCCGCCCGTCCGCCCGCCCGCTCGTTTCGTCAGTTGGCTTAGGCATACGGAGTTCATTCCCTGTCTAAGATTGGACCAGACCGAGGGTTATGGCAGTAGAATCGATAGCACGCAGAGGGGGCCCGACCGATCCTCGGCTTGTGCATCCCGCCCCTCTGGCCGGCTGAGCGCCCGCACGCTCGTTTCATGGGTTGACTTTGGCAACGGAGTTCATTCCCAGTCTAAGCATACGGAGTTCATTCCCAGTCTATGATCGGACCGGACGGAAGGTTGCGGCAGCACATTCTGGGCTCGGGCATGTGCTAGTGCCGCATTTTTCTTCGTTGGGGCACCATCGCCGGAGAACCTAACTGGCGGCATTGGGGTTCCGACGATCGGGGGGTCGGGGGGTGTGCGCACATGATGTGCAATGGGTGCTGGTACTGGCCCTTATATTGGCCCCCTATCCCTCATCAAACCTCGAGAACTCATACCCCCTTAAAGAGCATTTGAGATTTTACGGGTTTGCTGCCAGTAGCCATTAAAGTGTCTGAAATGGGGACTTTTTTTCAAATGGTCACAAAATTGTGTACACTTCGAGTTTTTAGCTCAATTTTCTTGTGCATGCCAACAAAAATACAAGGATCACGTCTACCAAGTTAGGGTCCAAAACTCCTTCCGAAAAAATTTTAAAAAATCCCAAACCGTAAAAAGTTTCAAAAATCGTGAAAAATAGAAAACGAGTCGTCTTGCCGTGAAACTTCATGTGAAGGCTTGAGGGCCCATTGTATGAATTTACAAGCCATAAAAATGGCATTGGCATGTAGAAATATAAAGATGTTCCTAAACCCACCTACCACCCTATCGATCAACGGCTTGCGCATCCCGTCTTTCTGGCCGGCGCAGTGCCCGCCTGCCCGCCCGCTCATTTCGTCGGTTGGCTTAGGCATACGGAGTTCATTCCCATTCTATGATCGAACCAAGCCGAGGTTTGTGGCAGCAAGATCCACAGCACGCAGAGGGGACCCGATCGATCCCTGGCTTGCACATCCCGCCCCTCTGGCCGGCTGAGCACCCGCACGCTCGTTTCGTGGGTTGACTTAGGCATACGAAATTCATTCCCATCTAAGTATACGGAGTTCATTGCCAGTCTAAGATCGAACCGGATCGAGGGATGCGGCAGCACATGCTGGGCTCGGGCATGTGCTAGTGCCACATTTTTCTTCATCGGGGCACCATCGCCGGAGCATCGTCGGAGGGCCTGACCGACGGCATTAGGGTTCCGATGATCGGGGGGGCCGGGGGGGTGTGCGCACATGATGTTCGATGGGTGGTGGTACTTGGGCATTATATTGGCCCCCTATTTCTCATCAAACCTTGAGAACTCAGACCCCCTTAAAGAGCATAGTGTCTGAAATAGGGACACTTTTTTCAAATGGCCACGAAATCTTGTACTTCGAGTTTTTAGCTATATTTTTTTGTGCATGCCAACAAAAATACAAGGATGACGTCTACCAAGTTTGGGGCCAAAACTCCTTCCGAAAAAATTTTAAAAAATCCCGAACTGCAAAAAGTTTTGAAAATCGTGAAAAATAGAAAACGAGTCGTCTTGCCATGAAACTTCACGTGAAGGCTTAAGGGACCATTGTGTGAATTTACAAGCCATAAAAATGGCAATGGCATGCAGAAATATGAAGATGTGCCTAAACCCACCTACCACCCTATCGATCCACAGCTTGTGCATCCCATCTCTCTGGCTGGCGTAGTGCCCCCTCACCCGCTCGTCCGCTCGTTTCGTGGGTTGACTTAGGCATACAGAGTTCATTCCCGTCTAAGCATACGGACTTCATTGCCAGTCTAAGATCAGACCGTACCGAGGGATGTGGCAGCACATGCTAGGCTCGGGCATGTGCTGGTGCCACATTTTTCTTCATTGGGGCACCATCGTCGGAGCATCGTCGGAGGGCCTGACCGATGGCATTGGGGTTCCGACGATTGGGGAGGCCGGGGGGTGTGCGCACATGATGTGCGATGGGTACTGGTACTTGCCCTTATATTGGCTCCCTATCCCTCATTAATCCTTGAGAAGTCACACCCTCTTAAAGAGCATTTGAGATTTTACAGGTTTGCTGCCAGTAGCCATTAAAGTGTCTGAAATGGGGACACTTTTTCCGAATGGTCACAAAATCTTGTACACTTTGAGTTTTTAGCTGAATTTTTTTGTCCATGCCAAAAAAAATACAAGCATCATGTCTACCAAGTTTGGTACCAGAACTCCTTCCGAAAAAATTTTAAAAAATCCCGAACCGTAAAAAGTTTCAAAAATCATGAAAAATAGAAAACGAGTCGTCTTGCCATGAAACTTCACGTGAAGGCTTAAGGGGCCATTGTATGAATTTACAAGCCGTAAAAATGGCATTGGCATGCACAAATATGAAGATGTGCCTATACCCACCTACCACCTTATCGATCCACGACTTGTGCATCCCGTCTCTCTGGCCGGCGTAGTGCCCGCCTGCCCGTCCGCTCGTTTCGTCGATTGGTTTAGGCATACGGAGTTCATTCCCAGTCTAAGATCAGACCGGATCGAGGGTTACAACAGCAGGATCGGCAGCACGCAGAAGGGGACCTGATCGATCCCCGGCTTGCGCATCCCGCCCCTCTAGCCGGCTGAGTGCCTGCACTCACGTTTCGTGGGTTGACTTAGGCATACGGAGTTCATTCTCAATCTAAGCATATGGAGTTCATTCCCAGTCTAAGATCAGACCGGATCGAGGGTTACGGCAGCACATGCTGGGCTCGGGCATGTGCTGGTCCCATATTTTTCTTCGTCGGGGCACCATCGTCGAAGCATCGTCGGGGAACCTGATTGACGGGATTGGGGTTCCGACGATTGGGCGGGCCGGGGGGTGTGCGCACATGATGTGCGATGGGTGCTGGTACTTGGCCCTTATATTGGCCCCCTATCCCTTATTAATCCTTGAGAACTCACACCCCCATAAAGAGCATTTGAGATTTTGCAGGTTTGCTGCCAATAGCCATTATTGTGTTTGAAATGGGGACACTTTTTTCAAATGGCCACGAAATCTTGTACTTCCAGTTTTTAGCTGCCTTTTTTGTGCATGCCAACAAAAATACAAGGATGATGTCTACCAACTTTGGGGCCAAAACTCTTTCCGAAAAAATTTTAAAAAATCCCGAACTGTAAAAAGTTTTGAAAATCGTGAAAAATAGAAAACGAGTCGTCTTGCCATTAAACTTCACGTGAAGGCTTAAGGGACCATTGTGTGAATTTACAAGCCATAAAAATGGCATTGGCATGCAGAAATATGAAGATGTGCGTAAACCCACCTACCACCCGCATCCCTTCTCTCTGGCTGGCGTAGTGCCCGCCCGCCCGCCTGCCCGTCCGCTCGTTTCGTTGGTTGGCTTAGGCATATAGAGTTCATTCCCAGTCTGAGATCAGATCGGAGCGAGGGTTCCGATAGCAGGATCAACAACAGGCAGATGGGGACGCAACCGATCCTCAGCTTGCGTATACTGCCCCTCTGGTCGAATGAGCGCCTGCACGTTCATGTCGTGGGTTGACTTAGGCATACGGAGTTCATTCCCAATCTAAGCATACGAAGTTCATTCCCAGTCTAAGATCAGACCGGACCGAGGGTTGCGGTAGCACATGCTGGGCTCAGGCATTTGCTGGGGCTGCATTTTTCTTCGCCGGGGCACCATCACCAGAGCATCGTCGGAGAACCTGACCGGCGGCATTGGGGTTTTGGCGATCGGAGGGGCCAGGGGGTGTGCGCACATGATGTGCGATGGGTGCTAGTACTTGGCCCTTATATTGGCCCCCTATCCCTCATCAAACGTCGAGAACTCACACCCCCTTAAAGAGCATTTGAGATTTTACAGGTTTGCTACCAGCAGCCACTAAAGTGTCTGAAATGGAAACACTTTCTTCAAATGGTCAGAAAATCTTGTACACTTCGAGTTTTTAGCTGAATTTTTTTATGCATGCCAACAAAAATACAACGATCACGTCTGCCAAGTTTGGGGCTAAAACTCCTTCCGAAAAAATTTTAAAAAATCCCGAACCGTAAAAAGTTTCAAAAATCATGAAAAATAGAAAATAAGTTATCTTTCCATGAAACTTCACGTGAAGGCTTAAGGGACAATTGTATGAATTTACAAGCCATAAAACCGGCATTGGCTTGCAGAAATATGAAGATACACCTAAACCCACCTACCACCCTATCGATCCACGGCTTGCGCATCCCATCTCTCTGGTCGGCGTAGTGCCCGCCTGCCCGCCCCCTCGCTCATTTCGTCGGTTGGCTTAGGCATACGGAGTTCATTCCCAGTCTAAAATTGGATCAAACTGAGGGTTGCAGCAGCAGGATCGACAGCACGTAGAGTGGGACCCAGCCAATCTCCGGCTTGTGCATCCCGCCCCTCTGGCCGACTGAGCGCCCGCACGCTCGTTTCGTCGGTTGGCTTAGGCATACGGAGTTCATTTCTAGTCTAAGCATACGAAGTTCATTCCCAATCTAAGATCAGACCAGATTGAGGGTTACGGCAGCACATGCTGGGCTTGGGCATGTCCTGGTGCCATATTTTTCTTTACCGAGGCACCATCATCGGAGCATCACTGGAGAACCTGACCGGCAGCATTGGGGTTCCGGTGATTGGGGGGGCCGGCGGGTGTGCACACATGATGTACGATGGGTGCTGGTACTTGGCATTTGTATTGGCCCCCTATCCCTCATCAAACCTTGACAACTCACACCCCCTTAAAGAGCATTTGAGATTTTACAGGTTTGGTGCCAGTAGCCATTAAAGGGTCTGAAATGGGGACAATTTTTTCAAATGGTCACAAAATCTTGTACACTTAAAGTTTTTAGCTGAATTGTTTTGTGCGTGCCAATAAAAATAAAAGGATCACGTCTACCAAGTTTGGGACCAAAAATCTTTTCGAAAAAATTTTAAAAAATCTCGAACCGCAAAAAGTTTCAAAAATCATGAAAAATAAAAAACGAGCCGTCTTGCCATGAAACTTCACGTGAAGGCTTAAGGGACCATTGTATGAATTTTCAAGCCATAAAATGGCATTGGCACGTGGAAATATGAAGATGTGCCTAAACCCACCTACCACCCTATTGATCCGCGGCTTGCGCATCCCGTTTCTCTAGCCAACGTAGTGCCCACCCGCCCGCCTGCCCGTCCGCTCGTTTCATCAGTTGGCTTAGGCATACGGTGTTAATTCCCAGTCTAAGATCAGATCGGACCGAGGGTTGTGGCAACAGGATAGGCAGCACGCAGAGGGGGACCCGGCCGATCCCTGGCTTACACATCCTGCCCCTCTGGCTGGCTGAGCCCCCGCACGCTCGTTTCGTGGGTTGACTTTGGCATACGGAGTTCATTCCTAATCTAAGATCGGACTGGATCGAGGGTTGCGGCAGCACATGCTGGGCTCGGGCATGTGTTGGTGCGGCATTTTTCTTTGCCGGGGCACCATTGTCGGAGCATCGCCGGAGAACCTGATCGGCAGCATTGGGGTTCTGGTGATTGGGGGGCCAGGGGTGTGCACACATGATGTGCGATGGGTGCTGGTACTTGGCAGTTATATTGGCCCCCTATCCCTCATCAAATCTCCAGAACTCACACCCCCTTAAAGAGCATTTGAGATTTTACAGGTTTGCTGCCAGTAGCCATTAAAGGGTCTGAAATGGGGACACTTTTTTCAAATGGTCACAAAATCTTGTACACTTTGAGTTTTTAGCTGAATTTTTTTGTGCACACCGAAAAAAATACAAGGATCACGTCGACCAAGTTTGGGGCCAAAAATCCTTCTAAACAATTTTTTAAAAATCTCAAACCGCAAAAAGTTTCAAAAATCGTGAAAAATAGAAAACGAGTCGTCTTGCCATGAAACTTCAGGTGAAGGCTTAAGGGACCATTGTATGAATTTACAAGCCATAAAAATGGCATTGGCATGCAGAAATATGAAGATGTGCCTAAGCCCACCTACCACACTATCGATACACGGCTTGCGAATCCTGTCTCTTTGGCCGGCGTAGTGCTCGCCCACCTGCCCGTTCGCTTGTTTCGTCGGTTGGCTTAGGCATACGGAGTTCATTCCCAGTGTAAGATCGGACCCGACCGAGGGTTGTGGCAGCAGGATCGACAGCACATAGAAGGGGACCCGACTAATCCTCGACTTGTGCATCCCGCCCCTCTAGCCGACTGAGCGCCCGCACGCTCATTTCGTGGGTTGACTTAGGCATACGGAGTTCATTCCTAGTCTAAGCATACGAAGTTCATTCCCAGTCTAAGATCAGACCAGACTGAGGGTTACGACAGCACATGGTGGGCTCGAGCATGTGCTGGTGCTGCATTTTTCTTCGCCAGGGCACCATTGCCAGAGCATCATCGGAGAACCTGATCGACGGCATTGGGGTTCCGGCGATCGGGGGGGCCGGAGGGGTGTGCGCACATGATGTGCGATGGGTGCTGGTACTTGGCCCTTATATTGGCCCACTATCCTTCATCAAACCTTGAGAACTCACACCCCCTTAAAGAGCATTTGAGATTTTACAGGTTTGCTGCCAGTAGCCATTAAAGTGTTTGAAATGGGAACACTTTTTTCAAATGGTCACAAAATCTTGTACACTTCGAGTTGTTAGCTGAATTTTTTTGTGCATGCCAACAAAAATACAAGGATTACGTCGACCAAGTTTGGGGCCAAAAATCCTTCTAAAAAAATTTTAAAAAATCTCAAACCGCAAAAAGTTTCAAAATCATGAAAAATAGAAAACGAGTCGTCTTGCCATGAAACTTCACGTGAAGGCTTAAGGGACCATTGTATGAATTTACAAGCCATAAAAATGGCATTGGCATGCAGAAATATGAAGATGTGCTTAAACCCACCTACCACACTATCGATACACGGCTTGCGAATCCCGTCTCTTTGGCCGACGTAGTGCCCGCCTGCCTGCCCGCTCGCTCGTTTCATCGGTTGGCTTAGGCATACGGAGTTCATTCCCGGTTTAAGATCAGATCAAACTGAGGGTTACGACAGCAAGACCGGTAGCAAGCAGAGGGGGACCAAGCCGATCTTCGGCATGTGCATCTTGCCCCTCTGGCCGACTGAGCGCCCGCACGCTCGTTTCGTGGGTTGACTTAGGCATACGAAGTTCAAAAAGTTCAAAAGTTTCGGAAGGGGACAAAACTCCTTCCGAAAAAATTTTAAAAAATCCCGAACCGCAAAAAGTTTCAAAAATCGTGAAAAATAGAAAACGAGTAGTCTTGCCATGAAACTTCACGTGAAGGCTTAAGGGACCATTGTATGAATTTACAAGCCATAAAAATGGCATTGACACACAGAAATATAAAGATGTGCCTAAACCCACCTACCACCCTATCGATCCAAGGCTTGTGCATCCCGTCTCTCTGGCTGGCGTAGTGCTCGCCCGCCCGCTCATTTCGTCAGTTAGCTTAGGCATACAGAGTTCATTCCCAGTCTAAGATCGGATCAGTCCGAGGGTTGCGGTAGCAGGATCGACAGCACACAGAGGGGGACCCGGTCGATCCTCGGCTTGCGCATCCCGCCCCTCTGGCCAGCTGAACGCCCGCACGCTCGGTTCGTGGGTTGACTTAGGCATACGAAGTTCATTCCTAGTCTAAGATCGGACAGGACCGAGGGTTGCGGCAGCACATGCTGGGCTCAGGCATGTGCTGGTGCCGCATTTTTCTTCGCCAGGGCACCATCGCCGGAGCATCGCCGGAGAACCTGACCGGCGAGATTAGGGTCCTGGCGTTCAGGGGGGCCGTGGGGGGGGTGCACACATGATGTGCGATGGGTGCTGGTTCTTGGCCCTTATATTGGCCCCCTATCCCTCATCAAACCTCGAGAACTCACACCCCTTTAAAGAGCATTTGAGATTTTATAGATTTGCTGCCAGTAGCCATTAAAGTGTCTAAAATGTGGACACTTTTTTCAAATGGTCACAAAATCTTGTACACTTGGAGTTTTTAGCTGAATGTTTTTATGCATGCCAAAAAAAATGCAAGGATCATATCTACCAAGTTTGTTACCAAAACGCCTTCCGAAAAAATTTTAAAAAATCTCGAACCGTAAAAAGTTTCAAAAATCATAAAAAATAGAAAACGAGTCGTCCTGCCATGAAAGTTCACGTGAAGGCTTTAGGGACCATTGTATGAATTTACAAGCCATAAAAATGGCATTGGCATGCAGAAATATGAAGATGTGCCCAAACCCACCTACCACCTTATCGATCCACGGCTTGCGTATCCCGTCTCTCTAGCCGGCGTAGTGCCTGCCCACCTGCCCGCCTGCTCGTTTCGTCGGTTGGCTTAGGCATACGAAATTCATTCCCAGTCTAAGATCGGATCGGATCAAGGGTTGCGGCAGCAGGATCGACAGCACGCAGAGGGGGACCCGGTCGATCCTCGGCTTATGCATCCTTCCCCTCTGGCCGGCTGAACGCCCGCACGCTCGTTTCATTGGTTGACTTAGGCATACGGAGTTCATTCCCAGTTTAAGCATACGGAGTTCATTCCTAGTCTAAGATCGGACCGGACAGAGGTTTGCAGCAGCACATGCTAGGCTCGGGCATGTGCTGGTGCCGTATTTTTCTTCGTCGCGGCACCATCGCCGGAGAACCTGACCGGCGGCATTGGGGTTCCGGTGATCGAGGGGGGTGTGCCCACATGATGTGCGATGGGTGCTGGTATTGGGCCCTTGTATTGGCCCCCTATCCCTCATCAAACCTCGAGAACTCAGACCCCCTTAAAGAGCATTTGAGATTTTACTGGTTTGCTGCTAGTAGCCATTAAAGTGTCTGAAATGGGGACACTTTTTTCAAATGGTCACAAAATCTTGTACACTTCGAGTTTTTAGCTGAATTTTATTGCGCATGCCACCAAAATTACAAGGATCGCATCTACCAAGTTTGGGGCCAAAACTCCTTTCGAAAAGATTTAAAAAAATCCCAAACCGTAAAATTTTTTAAAATCGTGAAAAATAGAAAACGAGTCGTCTGGCCATGAAACTTCACGTGAAGGCTTAAGGGACCATTGTATGAATTTAAAAGCCACAAAAATGGCATTGGCACACAAAAATATGAAGTTGTTCCTAAACCCGCCTACCACCCTATCGATCCACGGCTTGCGCATCCCGTCTCTCTGGCCGACGTTGTGCCCGCCCACCCGCTCATTTCGTCGGTTGGCTTAGGCATACGGAGTTCATTCCTAGTCTAAGATTGGACCGGACTGAGGGTTGCGGCAGCAGGATTGGTAGCAGACAGAGGGGGACCCGACTGATCCCCGGCTTGTGCATCCCACCCCTCTGGCCGGCTGAGCGCCCACGCGTTCCTTTCGTGGGTGGACTTAGGCATTCGGAGTTCATTCCCAGTCTAAGCATACGGAGTTCATTCCCAGTCTAAGATCAGACATGACCGAGGGTTGCGGAAGCACATGCTGGGCTCGGGCATGTGCTGGTGCCGCATTTTTCTTCGTCGGGGCACCCTCGTCAAAGAATCCGATCGGTGGCTTTGGGGTTCCGACGATCGGGGGGGCCGGGGGGGTGTGTGCACATGATGTGCTATGGGTGCTGGTACTTGGCCCTTATATTGGCCCCCTATCTCTCATCAAACCTCAAGAACTCACACCCCCTTAAACGGCATTTGAGATTTTACAGGTTTGCTGCCAGTAGCCATTAAAGTGTCTGAAATGGGGACACTTTTTTCAAATGGTCACAAAATCTTGTACAATTCGAGTTTTTAGCTGAATTTTTTTGTGCATGCCAACAAAAATACAAGGATCACGTCTACCAAGTTTGGTGCCAAAAATCCTTCCGAAAAAATTTTAAAAAATCCCGAACCATAAAAATTTTCAAAAATCATGAAAAATAGAAAACGAGTCGTCTTGCCATGAAACTTCACGTGAAGGCCTAAGGGACCATTGTATGAAATTACAAGCCATAAAAATGGCATTGGCACGCGGAAATATGAAGATGTGCCTAAACCCACCTACCACCCTATCGATCCACGGCTTGCGCATCCCGTCTCTCTGGCTGGCGTACTGCCCGCCCGCCCGCTTGCCTGCTCATTTCATCGGTTAGCTTAGGCATACGAAGTTCGTTCCCAGTCTGAGATTGGACCGGATCGAGGGTTACGACAGCAGGATCGGTAGCACGCAGAGGGGGACTCGGCCGATCCTCAGCTTGTGCATACCGGCCCTCTGGCCAAATGAGTGCCTGCACGCTCGTTTCATGGGTTGAATTAAGCATACGGAGTTCATTCCCAGTCTAAGCATACGGAGTTCATTCCCAGTCTAGGATCAGACCGGACCGAGGGTTGGGGTAGCACATGCTGTGCTCGGCATGTGCTGGGGCTGCATTTTTCTTCATTGGGGCACCATTTTCGGAGCATCGTCAGAGAACCTGAAACCCACCTAAGCCCACCTACCACCCTATCGATCCACGGCTTGCGCATCCCATCTCTCTGGCCGGCGTAGTGCCCGCCCGCCCGCCCGCTCGTTTCATCAGTTGGCTTAGGCATACGGAGTTCATTCCCAGTCTAAGATCAGACCGGACCGAGGGTTGTGGTAGCATGATCAGTAGCATGCAGAGGGGGACCTGACCGATCCCCGGCTTGTGCATCCCACCCCTCTGGCCAGATGAGCGCCCGCACGCTCGTTTCGTGGGTTGACTTAGGCATACGGAGTTCATTCACAGTCTAAGCATACGAAGTTCATTCCCAGTCTAAGATCGAATCAGACCGAGGGTTGTGACAGCACATGCTGGGCTTCAGCATGTGCTGGTGTCACATTTCTCTTCACCGGGGCAATATCGCCGGAGCATCGCCGGATAACCTGGCCGACGGTATTGAGGTTCCGGCAATCGGGGGGGCCGGGGGGTTGTGCACACATGATGTGCGATGGGTGCTAGGACTTGGCCATAATCTTGGCCCCCTATCCCTCACAAACCTCGAGAACTCTCACCCCTTAAAGAGCATTTGAGATTTTACAGGTTTGCTGCCAGTAGCCATTAAAGTGTCTGAAATGGGACACTTTTTTGAAATGGTCACAAAATCTTGTACACTTCGAGTTTTTTGCTGAATTTTTTTGTGCATGCCAACAAAAATACAAGGATCAAGCCTACCAAGTTTGGGGCTAAAAATCCTTCCGAAAAAATTTTAAAAAATCCCGAACCTTAAAAAGTTTCCAAAATCGTGAAAAATAGAAAACGAGTCGTCTTGGCATGAAACTTCACGTGAAGGCTTAAGGGACCATTGTATGAATTTACAAGCCATAAAAATGGCATTGGCATGCAGGAATATGAAGATGTGCCTAAACCCACCTACCACCCTATCGATCCATGGCTTGCGCATCCCGTCTATTTGACCAGCGTAGTGCCTGCCCGCTCGCCCGCCCGCTCGTTTCGTCGGTTGGCTTAGGCATACGGAGTTCATTCCCAGTGTAAGATCAGACCTGACCGAGGGTTGTGGTAGTAGGATCGACAGCACACAGAGGGGAACCCGACTGATCCTCGACTTGCGCATCCCGCCCCTCTGGCCGGTTGAGCGCCCGCACGCTCATTTTATGGGTTGACTTAGGCATATGGAGTTCATTCCTAGTCTAAGCTTACGGAGTTCATTCCCAGAGTAAGATCAGACCGGACTGAGGGTTACGATAGCACATGCTGGGCTCGAGCATGTGCTGGTGCCGCATTTTTCTTCGTCGGGGCACCATCGCCAGAGCATTGCCAGAGAACCTGACCGGCGGCATTGGGGTTCCGGCGATCGAGGGGGCCGGGGGGGTGTGCGCACATGATGTGCGATGGGTGCTGGTACTTGACTCTTATATTGGCCCACTATCCCTCATCAAACCTTGAGAACTCACACCCCCTTAAAGAGCATTTGAGATTTTACAGGTTTGCTGGCAGTAGCCATTAAAGTGTCAGAAATGGGGACACTTTTTTCCAATGGCCACAAAATCTTGTACACTTCGAATTTTTAGCTGAATTTTTTTGTGCATGCCGAAAAAAATACAAGGATCACGTCGACCAAGTTTGGGACCAAAACTCCTTCTAAAAAATTTTTAAAAAATCTCAAACCGCAAAAAGTTTCAAAAATCGTGAAAAATAGAAAACGAGTCGTCTTGCCATGAAAATTCAGGTGAAGGCTTAAGGGACCATTGTATGAATTTACAAGCCATAAAAATGGCATTGGCATGCAGAAATATGAAGATGTGCCTAAACCCACCTACCACACTATCGATACACGGCTTGCGAATCCTGTCTCTTTGGCCGGCGTAGTGCTCGCCCACCTGCCCGTTCGCTTGTTTCGTCGGTTGGCTTAGGCATACGGAGTTCATTCCCAGTGTAAGATCGGACCCGACCGAGGGTTGTGGCAGCAGGATCGACAGCACATAGAAGGGGACCCGACTAATACTCGACTTGTGCATCCCGCCCTTCTAGCCGACTGAGCGCCCGCACGCTCATTTCGTGGGTTGACTTAGGCATACGGAGTTCATTCCTAGTCTAAGCATACGAAGTTCATTCCCAGTCTAAGATCAGACCAGACTGAGGGTTACGACAGCACATGGTGGGCTCGAGCATGTGCTGGTGCTGCATTTTTCTTCGCCAGGGCACCATTGCCAGAGCATCATCGGAGAACCTGATCGACGGCATTGGGGTTCCGGCGATCGGGGGGGCCGGAGGGGTGTGCGCACATGATGTGCGATGGGTGCTGGTACTTGGCCCTTATATTGGCCCACTATCCCTCATCAAACCTTGAGAACTCACACCCCCTTAAAGAGCATTTGAGATTTTACAGGTTTGCTGCCAGTAGCCATTAAAGTGTTTGAAATGGGGACACTTTTTTCAAATGGTCACAAAATCTTGTACACTTCGAGTTGTTAGCTGAATTTTTTTGTGCATGCCAACAAAAATACAAGGATTACGTCGACCAAGTTTGGGGCCAAAAATCCTTCTAAAAAAATTGTAAAAAATCTCAAACCGCAAAAAGTTTCAAAATCATGAAAAATAGAAAACGAGTCGTCTTGCCATGAAACTTCACGTGAAGGCTTAAGGGACCATTGTATGAATTTACAAGCCATAAAAATGGCATTGGCATGCAGAAATATGAAGATGTGCCTAAACCCACCTACCACAGTATCGATACACGGCTTGCGAATCCCGTCTCTTTGGCCGACGTAGTGCCCGCCTGCCTGCCCGCTCGCTCGTTTCGTTTGTTGGCTTAGGCATACGGAGTTCATTCCCGGTCTAAGATCAGATCAAACTGAGGGTTACGGCAGCAAGACCGGTAGCAAGCAGAGGGGGACCAAGCCGATCCTCGGCATGTGCATCTTGCCCCTCTGGCCGACTGAGCGCCCACACGCTCGTTTCGTTGGTTGACTTAGGCATACGAAGTTCATTCCCAGTCTAAGCATACGAAGTTCATTCCCAGTCTATGATCGGACCAGACCGAGGGTTGTGGCAGCACATGCTGGGCTCGGGCATGTGCTGGTGCCGCATTTTTCTTCCCCAGGGCACCATCGTCGGAGCATCGCTGGAGAACTTCACCAACGGTATTGGGGTTCTGGCGATCGGGGGGGCCGGGGGGTGTGCGCACATGATGTGCGGTGGGTGCTGATACTTGGCCCTCATATTGGCCCCCTATCACTCATCAAACCTTGAGAACTCACACCCCTTTAAAGTGCTTTTGAGATTTTACAGGTTTGCTGCCAGTAACCATTAAAGTGTCTAAAATGGGGACACCTTTTCCAAATGGTCACAAAATCTTGTACACTTCGAGTTTTTAGCTGAATTTTTTTTGTGCATGCCAACAAAAATACAGTGATCATGTCTACCAAGTTTGGGACCAAAAATCCTTCCGAAAAAATTTTAAAAAATCCTGAACCATAAAAAGTTTCAAAAATCATTAAAAATAAAAAATAAGTCGTCTTGCCATGAAACTTCACGTGAAGGCTTAAGGGACCATTGTATGAATTTACAAGCCATAAAAATGGCATTGGCACATAGAAATATGAAGATGTGCCAAAACCCACCCACCACCCTATCGATCCACGACTTGTGCATCCCGTTTCTCTGGCCAGCGTAGTGCCCGCCCGCCTGCCCGCTCGTTTCGTCAGTTGGATTAGGCATACAGAGTTCATTCCCATTCTATGATCCGACCAGACTGAGGGTTGCGGCAGCAAGATCGGTAACACGCAGAGGGGGACTCGATCGATCCCCGGCTTACGCATCCCGCCCGTCTGGCTGGCTGAGCACTCGTTCGCTTGTTTCGTGGGTTGACTTAGGCATACGGAGTTCATTCCCAGTCTAAGCATACGGAGTTTATTCTCAGTCTATGATCAGACCGGACCGCGGGTTACGGCAGTAGGATCAGTAGCACGTAGAGGGGGACTCGGCCGATCCCTGGCTTGCGCATCCTGCCCCTCTGGCCGGCTAAACACCCGCACGCTCATTTCGTGGGTTGACTTAGGCATACGGAGTTCATACCTAGTCTAAGCATACTGAGTTCATTCTCATTCTAAGATCGGACTGGACTGACGGTTGCGACAGCGCATGCTAGGCTCAGGCATGTAATACTATCGTATTTTTCTTCACCGGGGCACCATCGCCGAAGAACCTCATCGGCGACATTGAGGTTCCGGCGATCGGGGGGGCCGGGGGGTGTGCGCATATGATGTGCGATGGGTGTTGTTACTTGGCCCCTATATTGGCCCACTATCCCTAATCAAACCTCGAGAACTCACTCCCCCTTAAAGAGCATTTGAGATTTTACAGGTTTGCTGCCAGTAGCTATTAAAGTGTCTGAAATGGGGACACTTTTTTCAAATGGTCACAAAATCTTGTACACCTCGATTTTTTAGCTGAATTTTTTTGTGCATGCCAACAAAAATACAAGGATCACGTCTACCAAGTTTGGGGCCAAAACTCCTTCTGAAAAAATTTTAAAAAATCCCGAACCGCAAAAAGTTTCAAAAATCGTGAAAAATAGAAAATGAGTCGTCTTGCCATGAAACTTCACGTGAAGGCTTAACGGACCATTGTATGAATTTACAGGCCATAAAAATGGCATTGGCATGCAGAAATATGAAGATGTGCCTAAACCCACCTACCACCCTATCAATCAACGGCTTGCGCATCCTGTCTCTCTGGTCGACGTAGTGCCCGTCAGCTCGTTTCGTCGGTTGGCTTAGGCATACGAAATTCATTCCCAGTCTAAGATCAAACCAGACCAAGGCTTACGGTAGCAGGATCGATAGCACGCAGTGAGGGAGCCGACCGATCCCCAGCTAGCGCATCCCGCCCCTCTGGCCGGCTGAGCGCCCGCACACTCGTTTCGTGGGTTGACTTAGGCATACAGAGTTCATTCCCAATCTAAGCATACGGAGCTCATTCCCAGTCTAAGATCAGACCGAACCGAGGGTTGCGACAACACATGCTGGGCTCAAGCATTTGCTGGTGCCATATTTTTTTTCGTCGAGGCACCATCGCCGGAGCGTCGCCGGAGAACCTGACCGATGGCATTGGGGTTCCGGTGATCAGAGAGGCCAGGGGTGTGTGCAAACATGATGTGCGATGGGTGCTGGTACTTGGCCTTTATATTGGCCCCCTATCCCTCATCAAACCTCGAGAATTCACAACCCCTTAAAGAGCATTTGAGATTTTACAGGTTTGCTGCCAGTAGCCATTAAAGTGTCTGAAATGGGGACACTTTTTTCAAATGGTCACAAAATCTTGTACACTTTGAGTTTTTAGCTGAATGTTTTTTTGCATGCCAACAAAAATACAAGGATCACGTCTATCAAGTTTAGGGCCAAAACTCCAGCCGAAAAAATTTTAAAAAATCCTAAACCGTAAAAAGTTTCAAAAATCGTGAAAAATAGAAAACGAGTCGTCTTGCCATGAAACTTCACGTGAAGGCTTAAGGGACCAGTGTATGAATTTACAAGCCATAAAAATGGCATTGGCTCACAGAAATATGAAGATGTGCTGAAACCCACCTACCACCCTATCAATCCACGGTTTGTGCATCCCGTCTCTCTGGCCGACGTAGTGCCTACCCGCCCGCCCGCCCGCTCGTTTCATCGGTTGGCTTAGGCATACGGAGTTCTTTCCCAGTCTAAGATTGGATCGGACCATGGGTTGCGACAGTAGGATCGACAGCATGCAGAGGGGGACCCGACCGATCCCCAGCTTGCGCATCCCACCCATCTGGCCGACTGAGCACCCGTACGCTCGTTTCATGTGTTGAGTTAGGCATATGAAGTTCATTCCCAGTCTAAGCATACGAAGTTCATTCCCACTCTAAGATAACACCGGACCGAGGGTTGCGGCAGCACATGCTGGGCTCGGGCATGTGCTAGTGTTGTATTTTTCTTCACCAATCCACCATCGTTGGAGAACTTGATCGACGGAATTGGGGTTCCGACGATCGGGGGGCCGGGGGGGCTGTGCGCACATAATGTGTGATGGGTGCTGGCACTTGGCCCTCATATTGGCCCCCTATCCCTCATCAAACCTCGAGAACTCACACCCCCATAAAGAACATTTGAGATTTTACAGGTTTGCTGCCAGTAGCCATTAAAGTGTCTGAAATGGGGACACTTCTTTTAAATTGTCACAAAATCTTGTACACTTTGAGTTTTTAGCTGAATTGTTTTGTGCATGCCAACAAAAATACAAGGATCACGTCTACCAAGTTTGGGCCCAAAACTCTTTCTAAAAAAAATTAAAAAAATCACGAACCCCAAAAAGTTTCAAAAATCATGAAAAACAAAAAACGAGTCGTCTTGCCATGAAACTTCACGTGAAGGCTTAAGGGACCATTGTATGAATTTACAAGCCATAAAAATGACATTGGCATGCAGAAATATGAAGATGTGCCTAACCCACCTACCACACTAACGATACACGGCTTGCGCATCCCGTCTATCTGGCTGACGTAGTGCCTGCCCGCCCGCCCGCCCGCCCGCTCGTTTCATCCATTGGCTTAGGCATACAGAGTTCAATCCTAGTCTAAGATCAGATCGGACCGAGGGTTGCGGCAGCAGGATCAGCAGCACGTAAAGGGTGACCTGGCCGATCCTCGGCTTGTGCATCCCACCCCTCTGGTCGGCTGAGTGCATGCACGCTTGTTTCGTGGGTTGACTTAGGCATACGGAGTTCATTCTCAGTCTAAGATCGGACCGGACTGAGGGTTGCGACAGCAAATGCTTGGCTCGGGCATGTGCTGGTGTCGTATTTTTCTTCGTCGAGGCACCATCACCAGAGAACTTGACCGGCGGCATTGGGGTTCCGACGATCGGGGGGGTCGGGGGGTGTGTGCACATGATGTGCGATGGGTGCTGGTACTGGGCCTTTATATTGGCCCCCTATCCCTCATCGAACCTTGAGAACTCACACCTCGTTGAAGAACATTTGAAATTTTACAGGTTTGCTACTAGTAGTCATTAAAGTGTCTGAAATGGGGACACTTTTTTCAAATGGTCACAAAATCTTGTACACTTCAAGGTTTTAGCTGTATTTTTTTGTGCATGCCAACAAAAATACAAGGATCACGTCTGCCAAGTTTGGGGCCAAAACTCCTTTCGAAAAAATATTAAAAAATCTCGAATCGCAAAAAGTTTCAAAAATCATGAAAAATAGAAAACAAGTCGTCTTGCCATGATACTTCACGTGAAGTTTTAAGGGACCATTGTATGAATTTACAAGCCATAAAAATGGCATTGGCATGTAGAAATATGAAGATGTGCCTAAACCCACCTACCACCCTATCGATCCACGGCTTGCGCATCCCGTCTCTCTGGCCGACGTAGTGCCCGCCCACCCGCCCGCCTGCTCGTTTCGTCAGTTGGCTTAGGCATACGGAGTTCATTCCCAGTCTAAGATCGGACCAGACCGAGGGTTACAGCAGCACATGCTGGGCTCGAGCATGTGCTGGTGCTGCATTTTTCTTCGTCGGGGCACCATCGCCGGAGCATTGCCAGAGAACTTGACCGACGGCATTGGGGTTCCGGCGATCGGGGGGCCGGGGGGTGTGCGCACATGATGTGCGATGGGTGCTAGTACTTGGCCCTTATATTGGCCCCTTATCCCTCATCAAACCTCGAGAACTCACACCCCTGTAAAGAGCATTTGAGATTTTACAAGTTTGCTACCAGTAGCCATTAAAGTGTCGAAATGAGGATACTTTTTGCGAATGGTCACAAAATCTTGTACACTTTGAGTTTTTAGCTGAATTTTTTTGTGCATGCCAACAAAAAATACAATGATCAAGTCTAGGAAGTTTGGGGCCAAAACTCCTTCCGAAAAAATTTTAAACAAGCCCGAACCGCAAAAAGTTTCAAAAATCGTGAAAAATAGAAAATGAGTCATCTTGCCATGAAACTTCACATCAAGGCTTAAGGGACCATTGTATGAATTTACAAGCCATAAAAATGGCATTGGCACGTAGAAATATGAAGATGTGCCTAAACCCACCTACCACCCTATCGATCCACGGCTTGCGCATCTCGTCTCTCCGGCCGGCATAGTGCCCGCCCGTCCGCTCGTTTGGTCGGTTGGCATAGGCATACGAAATTCATTCCCAGTCTAAGACTGGACCAAACCATGGGTTACGGTAGCAGGATCGATAGCACACAGAGGGGGAACCGGTCGATCTCCAGCTTGCGCATCCCGCCCTTCTGGCCGGCTGAGCGCCTGCACGCTCATTTCGTGGGTTGACTTAGGCATATGGAGTTCATCTCCAGTCTAAGCATACGGAGTTCATTCCCAGTCTAAGATCAGATCGGATCGAGGGTTGCCGCAGCACATGCTGGGCTCGGGCATGTGCTGGGGCTGCATTTTTCTTCGTTGGGACACCATCACCGGAGCATCATCGGAGAACCTGACCGGCGGCATTGGGGTTCTGACGATCGGGGGGCCTAGGGGGTGTGTGCGCACATGATGTGCGATGGGTGCTGGTATTTGGCCCTTATATTGGCCCCCTATCCCTCATCATACCTCGAGAACTCACACCCCCTTAAAAAGCATTTGAGATTTTACAGGTTTGCTGCCAGTAGCCATTAAAGAGTCTGAAATGGGGACACTTTTTTCAAATGGTCACAAAATCTTGTACACTTCGAGTTTTTAGCTGAATTTTTTTATGCATGCCAAAAAAAATAAGAGGATCACGTCTACCATGTTTGGGGCCAAAACTCCTTCTGAAAAAATTTTAAAAAATCCCGAACCTTAAAAAGTTTCCAAAATCATGAAAAATAGAAAACGAGTCGTCTTGCCATGAAAGTTCACGTGAAGGCTTAAAGGACCATTGTATGAATTTACAAGCTATACAAATGGCATTGGCACGCAGAAATATGAAGATGTGCCTTAACCCACCTACCACCCTATGATCCATGGCATGCGCATCCCGTCTCCCTGGCCGGCGTAGTGCCCGCCCGCCCACCCGCTCGTTTCGTCGATGGGCTTAGGCATACGGAGTTCATTCCCAGTCTAACATCGGACCGGACTGAGGGTTGTGGCAGCAGGATTGGCAGCACATAGAGGGGGACCCGGTCGATCCCCGGCTTGCCTATCCCGCCCCTCTGGCCGGCTGAGCGCTCGCACGCTCGTTTCGTGGGTTGACTTAGGCATACGGACCTCATTCCCAGTCTAAGCACACAGAGTTCATTCCCAGTCTAAGATCGGACCAGACCGATGGTTACAGCAGCATATGCTAGGCTCGGGCATGTGCTGGTGCCGCATTTTTCTTCATCGGGGCACCACTACCGGAGCATCGTCGGAGAACCTGACTAGCAGTATTGGGGTTTCGATGATCGGGGGGCCGAGGGGGGCTGTGCGAACATGATGTACGGTGGGTGCTGGTACTTGGCCCTTATTTTGGCCCCCTATCCCTCATCAAACCTCGAGAACTCAAACCCCTTAAAGAGCATTTGTGATTTTACAGGTTTGCTACCAGTAGCCATTAAAGAGTCTGAAATGGGGACACTTTTTTCAAATGGTCACAAAATCTTGTACACTCCCAGTTTTTAGCTGAATTTTTTTGTGCATGCCAAAAAAAATAAAAGGATCATGTCTACCATGTTTGGGGCCAAAACTCCTTCTGAAAAAATTTTAAAAGATCCCGAACCTTAAAAAGTTTCCAAAATCGTGAAAAATAGAAAACGAGTTGTCTTGCCATAAAACTTCACGTGAAGGTTTAAGGGACCATTGTATGAATTTACATGCCATAAAAATTGCATTGGCATGTAGAAATATGAAGATGTGCCTAAACCCACCTACCACCCTATCGATCCACGGCTTGCGCATTCCGTCTCTCTGGCCGACGTAGTGCCCGCCCGCCCGCCTACTCATTTCGTCGGTTGGCTTAGGCATATGGAGTTCATTCCCAGTCTATGATCAGATCGGACCGAGGGTTGCGGCAGCACATGCTGGGCTCGAGCATGTGCTGGGGCTGCATTTTTCTTCGTCGGGGCACCATCACTGGAGCATCACCGGAGAACCTGACTGGCGGCATTGGGGTTTCGACGATCGGGAGGGGTCGGGGGCGTGTGTGCACACATGATGTGCGATGGGTGCTGGTATTTGGCCCTTATATTGGCCCCCTATCCCTCATCAAACCTCGAGAACTCACATCCCCTTGAAAAGCCTTTGAGATTTTACAGGTTTGGTGCCAGTAGCCATTAAAGTGTCTAGAATGGGGACACTTTTTTCAAATGGTCACAAAATCTTGTTCACTTCGAGTTTTTAGCTGAATTTTTTTGTGCATGCCAACAAAAATACAAGGATCATGTCTACCAAGTTTGGGGCCAAAACTCCTTTCGAAAAAATTTTAAAAACTCTCGAACCGTAAAAAGTTTCAAAAATCGTGAAAAATAAAAAACGAGCCGTCTTGCCATGAAACTTCATGTGAAGGCTTAAGGGACCATTGTATGAATTTACAAGCCATAAAAATGGCATTGGCACATAGAAATATGAAGATTTGCCTAAACCCACCTACCACCCTATCGATCCACGGCTTACGCATCCCGTCTCTCTGGTCGGCGTAGTGCCCGCCCGCCCGCCCGCTCGTTTCGTCGGTTGGCTTAGGCATACGGAGTTCATTCCCAGTCTATGATTAGACCAAACCGAGGGTTGCGGTAGCGGGGTTGGCAGCATGCAAAGGGGGACCCGGTGAATCCCCGGCTTGCGTATCCCGCCCCTCTGGCCGGCTGAGCGCCTGCACGCTCGTTCCGTGGTTGAATTAGGCATACGGTGTTCATTCCCACTCTAAGCATATGGAGTTCATTCCTAGTCTAAGATCGGACCAGACCGAGGGTTACGGGAGCACATGCTGGGGTTGGGCATGTGTTGGTGCCATACTTGGCCCTTATATTGGCCCCCTATCCCTTATCAAACCTCAAGAACTCACACCCCCTTAAAGAGCATTTGAGATTTTACAGGTTTGCTGCCAGTAGCCATTAAAGTGTCTGAAATGGGGACACTTTTTTCAAATGGTCATAAAATCTTGTACACTTCGAGTTTTTAGCTGAATTTTTTTTTGTATGCCAAAAAAAATACAAGGATCATGTCTACCAAGTTTGGGGCTAAAAATCCTTCCCAAAATAATTTTAAAAATCCAGAACCGCAAAAAGTTTCAAAAATTGTGAAAAATAGAAAACGAGTCGTCTTGCCATGAAACTTCACGTGAAGGCTTAAGGGACCATTGTATGAATTTACACGCCATAAAAATGGCATTGGCACTCAAAAATATGAAGATGTGCCTAAACCCACCTACCACCCATCGATCCATGGCTTACGCATCCCGTTTCTCTGGCCGACGTAGTGCCCGCCCGCCCGCTCGTTTCATCGGTTGGCTTAGGCATACGGAGTTCATTCCCAGTCTAAGGTTGAACTAGACCAAGGGTTGTGGCAGTAGGATCGACAGCACGTAGAGGGGGACCCGGGTGACCCGTGGCTTGCGTATCCCGCCCCTCTAGCCGACTGAGCGTCCGCACGCTCGTTTCGTGGGTTGACTTAGGCATACAGAGTTCATTCCCAGTCTAAGCATATGGAGTTCTTTCCTAGTCTAACATCGGACCGAACCGAGGGTTACGGCAGCACATGCTGGGCTCGGGCATGTACTGGTGCCACATTTTTCTTTGCCGGGCCAACATCATCGAGCATCGTAGGAGAACCTGACCGACGGCATTGGGCTTCCGAAGATTGGGGGGGCCGGGGGGTGTGCGCACATGATGTGCGATGGGTGTTGGTACTTGGCCCTTATATTGGCCCCCATCCATCATCAAACCTTGAGAACTCACACCCCCTTAAAGAGCATTTGAGATTTTACAGGTTTATTACCAGTAGCCATTAAAGTGTCTGAAATGGGGACAGTTTTTTCAAATGTCAAAAAATCTTGTACACTTCGAGTTTTTAGCTGAATTTTTTTTGT
This sequence comes from Durio zibethinus, assembly GCF_047325235.1. Taxonomy (NCBI): domain Eukaryota; kingdom Viridiplantae; phylum Streptophyta; class Magnoliopsida; order Malvales; family Malvaceae; genus Durio; species Durio zibethinus. The sequence goes on along the minus strand of NC_143162.1, from coordinate 14,577,641 downwards.
GCATGCCAACAAAAATACAAGGATCACGTCCACCAAGTTTGGGGCCAAAAATCCTACCGAAATAATTTTAAAAAATCCCAAACCGTAAAAAGTTTCAAAAATTGTGAAAAATAGAAAACGAGTCGTCTTGCCATGAAACTTCAGGTGAAGGCTTAAGGGACCATTGTATGAATTTACATTGGCATGCAAAAATATGAAGATGTGCCTAAACCCACCTACCACCCTATCGATCCACGGCTTGCGCATCCCGTCTCTATGGCCGGCGTAGTGCCCGCCCGCCCGCTCATTTCGTCGGTTGGCTTAGGCATACGGAGTTCATTCCCAGTCTAAGGTTGGACTGGACCGAGGGTTGCGGCAGCAGGATCGACAGCACATAGAAGAGGACCCAGCTGAACCCTGGCTTACGCATCCTGCCCCTCTGGCCGGCTGAGCACCCGCATACGCATTTCGTGGGTTGACTTAGGCATACGAAGTTCATTCCCAGTCTAAGCATACGAAGTTCATTCCCAGTCTAAGATCAGACCAGACCGAGGGTTGCGGCAGCACAAGCTGGGTTCGGGAATGTGCTGGTGCAGCATTTTTCTTCGCTGGGGCTCCATCGTCCGAGCATCGTCGGAGAACCTGACCGATGGCATTATGGTTCCGACGATTGGGGGGCTGAGGGGGTGTGCGCACATGATGTGCGATGGGTGCTCATACTTGGCCCTTATATTGGCCCCCTAACCCTCATCAAACCTCGAGAACTCATACCCCCTTAAAGAGCCTTTGAGATTTTACAGGTTTGCTGCCAGTAGTCATTAAGGTGTCTAAAATGGGGACACTTTTTTCAAAAGGCCACAAAATCTTGTACACTTCGAGTTTTTAGCTGACTTTTTTTGTGCATGCCAACAAAAATACAAGGATCACGTCTACAAATTTTGGGGCCAAAATCCTTCCAAAAAAATTTTAAAAAATCTCGAACCGCAAAAAGTTTTGAAAATCATGAAAAATAGAAAACGAGTCGTCTTGCCATGAAACTTCACGTGAAGGCTTAAGGAACCATTGTAAGAATTTACAAGCCATAAAAATGGCATTCGCATGGAGAAATATGAAAATGTGCCTAAACCCACCAACCACCCTATCAATCCATGGCTTGCGTATCCCATCTCTCTGGCCGGCGTAGTGCTCGCCCACCCGCTCGTTTCGTCAATTGGCTTAGGCATACGGAGTTCATTCCCAGTCTAAGCATACGGAGTCCATTCCCAGTCTAAGATTGAACCAGACCGAGGGTTACGACAGCACATGCTGGGCTCGGGCATGTGTTGGTGCTACATTTTTCTTCACCGGGGCACTATCGCTGGAGCATTGTCGGAGAACCTGACCGGCAGCATTGGGGTTCCGACGATCAAAGGGGTCAGGGGGTGTGCGCACATGATGTACGATGGGTGCTGGTACTTGGCCCTTATATTGGCCCCCTATCGCTCATCAAACCTCGAGAACTTACACCCCCTTAAAGAGCATTTGAGATTTTACAGGTTTGGTGCCAGTAGCCATTAAAGTGTCTGAAATGGGGACACTTTTTTCAAATGGTCACAAAATCTTGTACACTTCGAGTTTTTAGCTGAATTTTTTTGTGCATGCCAACAAAAATACAAGGACCACGTCTACCAAGTTTGGGGCCAAAACTCCTTCCGAAAAAATTTTAAAAAATCCTGAACCGTAAAAAGTTTTGAAAATCATGAAAAATAGAAAACGAGTCGTTTTGCCATGAAACTTCACGTGAAGGTTTAAGGGACCATTGTATGAATTTACAAGCCATAAAAATGGCATTGGCATGCAGAAATATGAAGATGTGCCTAAACGCACCTACCACCCTATCCATCCCCGGCTTGCGCATCCCGTCTCTCTGGTCGACGTTATGCCCGCCGCCCACCCGCTCGCTCATTTCGTCGGTTGGCTTAGGCATACGGAGTTCATTCCTAGACTAAGATCGGATCAGACCGAGGGTTACGGTAGTAGGATCGACAGCACGCAGAGAGGGACCCGATCGATCCGCGGGTTGAGCATCCCCCCCTCTGGCCGGCTGAGTGCCCGCACGCTCGTTTTGTGGGTTGACTTATGCATATGAAGTTTATTCCCAGTCTAAGCATACGGAGTTCATTCGCAGTCTAAGATCAGACTGGACTGAGAGTTGCGGACACTTTTTTCAAGTGGCTTAGGCATACAGAGTTCATTCCCAGTCTAAGCGTACGAAGTTCATTCCCAGTCTAAGATCGGACCGGACCGAGGGTTGCAGCAGCACATGCTGGGCTGGGGCATGTGCTGGTGTCATATTTTTCTTCACCAGTGCACCATCGTCGGAGCATCGCTGGAGAACCTGACTGGCGACATTGGGGTTCCGGCGATCGGGGGGGCCAGGGGGTGTGCGTACATGATGTGCGATGGGTGCCGATACTTGGCCCTTATATTGGCCCCCTATCCCTCATCAAACCTCAAGAACTCACACCCCCTTAAAGAGCATTTGAGATTTTACGGGTTTGCTGCTAGTAGCCATTAAAGTGTCTGAAATGGGACACTTTTTTCAAATGGTCACAAAATCTTGTACACTTTGAGTTTTTAGCTGAATGTTTTTATGCATACCAACAAAAATACAAGGATCACGTCTACCAAATTTGGGGCAAAAAATCCTTCCGAGAAAATTTTAAAAAATCCTAAACCGTAAAAAGTTTCGAAAATTGTGAAAAATAGAAAATGAGTCGTCTTGCCATGAAACTTCACGTGAAGGCATAAGGGACCATTGTATGAATTTACAAGCCATAAAAATGGCATTGGCACGCAGAAATATCAAGATGTGCCTAAACCCACCTACCACCCTATCAATCCACGGCTTGCGCATCCCGTCTCTTTGGCTGGCGTAGTGCTCGCCCGTCATAGTGCCCGGTCATTTCGTCGATTGGCTTAGGCATACAAAGTTCATTCCCTGTATAAGATTGGACCAGACCAAGGTTTACGGTAGCAGGATCGGCAGCACGTAGAGGGGGACCCGACTGATCCTCAGCTTGTGCATGCCGCCCCTTTGGCCGGCTGAGCGCCCGCACGCTCGTTTTATGGGTTGACTTAGGCATACGGAGTTCATTCCCAGTCTAAGCATATGGAGTTCATTCCCAGTCTATGATCGGACTGGACCGAGGGTTACGACAGGACATGCTGAGCTCAAGCATGAGGTGGTGCCGCATTTTTCTTCGCCGGTGCACCATCGTCGGAGCATCGTCGGAGAACCTGACCGGCGGCATTGGGGTTCCGGCGATCGTGGGGGCCAGGGGGTGTGCGCACATGATGTGCGATGGGTATTGGTACTTGGCCCTTATATTGGCCCCCTATCCCTCATCAAACCTCGAGAACTCTCACCCCCTTAAAGAGCATTTGAGATTTTACAGGTTTGCTCCCAGTAGCCATTAAAGTGTCTGAAATGGGGACACTTTTTTCAAATGGTCACAAAATCTTGTACACTTTGAGTTTTTAGCTGAATTTTTTTGGGTAAGCCAAAAAAAATACAAGGATCACGTCTACCAAGTTTGGGGCCAAAATTCCTTCCAAAAAAATTTTAAAAAATCTTGAACCGTAAAAAGTTTTGAAAATTATGAAAAATAGAAAACGAGTCGTCTTGCCATGAAACTTCACGTGAAGGCTTAAGGGACCAGTGTATGAATTTACAAGCCATAAAAATGGCATTGGCACATAGAAATATGAAGATGTGCCTAAACCCACCTACCACCCTATTGATCCACGGCTTGCGCATCCCGTCTCTCTGACAAGCGTAGTGCCCGCCTGCCCGCCCGCCCGCTCGTTTCGTCGGTTGGCTTAGGCATACGGAGTTCATTCCCAGTCTAAGATCAGACCGGACTGAGGGTTGTGGCAGCAGGATCGACAGCACGTAGAGGGGGACCCGACTGATCCTCAACTTACGCATTCTGCCCCTCTGGTCGGCTGAGCGCCCGTACGATCATTTCGTGGGTTGACTTAGGCATACAAAGTTCATTCCCAGTCTAAGGTCAGACCGCACCGAGGGTTGCGGCAGCACATGCTAGGCTTAGGCATGTGCTGGTGTCGCATTTTTCTTTGTCAGGGCACCATCGTCTGAGCATCGCCGGAGAACTTGACCGGCGACATTGGGGTTCAGGCGATCGGGGGGGCCGGGGGTGTGCGCACATGATGTGCGATGGGTACTGGTACATGTCCTTTATATTGGCCCCCTATCCCTCATCAAACCTCGAGAACTCACACCCCCTTAAAGAGCATTTGAGATTTTACAGGTTTGCTGCCAGTAGCCACTAAAGTGTCTGAAATGGGGACACTTTTTTTAAATGGTCACAAAATCATGTACACATCGAGTTTTTAGCTGAATTTTTTTATGCATGCCAACAAAAACACAAGGATCGCGTCTACCAAGTTTGAAGCCAAAACTCCTTCTGAAAAAATTTACAAAAATCTTGAACCACAAAAAGTTTTGAAAATCGTGAAAAATAGAAAACGAGTCGTCTTGCCATGAAACTTCACGTGAAGGCTTAAGGGACCATTGTATGTATTTACAAGCCATAAAAATGGCTTTGGCACATAGAAATATGAAGATGTGCCTAAACCCACCTACCACCCTATCGATCCACGGCTTATGCATCCCGTCTCTCAGGCCGACGTAGTGCCCGCCCGCCCACCTGCCCGTTCGTTTCGTCGGTTGGCTTAGGCATACGGAGTTCATTAACAGTTTAAGATCAAACCAGACTAAGGGTTGTGGTAGCAGGATCGACAGCACGTAGAGGAGGACCCGGTCGATCCCCGACTTGCGCATCCCACCCCTCTTGTCGGCTAAGCGCCGGCAAGCTCATTTCATGGGTTGACTTAGGCATACAGAGTTCATTCCCAGTCTAAGCATACGGAGTTCATTCACAGTCTAAGATTAGATCACACCGAGGGTTGTTGCAGCACATGCTGGGTTAGGGCATGTGCTGGTACCGCTTTTTTCTTCGTCGGGGCACCATCGCCGGAGCGTCATCGGAGAACCTAACTGACGACATTGGGGTTCCGGCGATCGGGGATGCCGGGGGGGTGTGCACACATGATGTGTGATGGGTGCTGGTGCTTGGACCTTATATAGGCCCCCTATCCCTCATCAAACCTTTAGAACTCACACCCCCTTAAAGAGCATTTGAGATTTTACAGGTTTGCTACCAGTAGCCATTAAAGTGTCTGAAATGGGGACACTTTTTTCAAATGGTCACAAAATCTTGTACAGCTCGAGTTTCTAGCTGAATTTTATTGTGCATGCCAACAAAAATACAAGGATCACGTCTACCAAGTTTGGGGCCAAAACCCTTCCAAAAAAATTTTAAAAAATCCTGAACCGTAAAAAGTTTCAAAAATTGTGAAAAATAGAAAACGAGTCGTCTTGCCATGAAACTTCACGTGAAGGCTTAAGGGACCGTTGTATGAATTTGCAAGCCATAAAAATGGCATTGGCATGTAGAAATATGAAGATGTGCCTAAACCCACCTGCCGCCCTATCGATCCACGGCTTGCGCATCTCGTTTCTCTGGCCGGTGTAGTGCCCGCCCGCCCGCCCGCCCCCTCATTTCATCGGTTGGCTTAGGCATACGGAGTTCATTCCCAGTCTAAGATTAGACCGGATAGAGGGTTACGGTAACAGGATCAACAGCACGCAGAAGGGGACCCGGCCTATCCTCGGCTTGCGCATCCCGCCCCTCTGGTCGGCTGAGTGACCGCACGCTTATTTCATAGGTTGACTTAGGCATAAGGAGTTCATTCCCAGTCTAAGCATATGGAGTTAATTCCCAGTCTAAGATCAGATTGGACTGAGGGTTGCAGCAGCACATGGTGGGCTCGGGCATGTGATGGTGCCACATTTTTCTTCGTCAGGGCACCATCGCCGGAGCATCCCCGGAGAACCTGATCGATGGCATTGGGGTTTCGGCGATCGGGGGGGCCGGGGGGTGTGCGCACATGATGTGCAATGGGTACTGGTACTTGGCCCTTATATTGGCCCCCTATCCCTCATCAAACCTTGAGAACTCACACACCCTTAATGAGCATTTGAGATTTTACAGGTTTGCTGCCAGTAGCCATTAAAGTGTCTGAAATGGGGACACTTTTTTCAAATGGTCACAAAATCTTGTACACTTCGAGATTTTAGCTAAATTTTTTTGTGCATGCCAACAAAAATACAAGGATCATGTCTACCAAGTTTGGGGCCAAAACTTCTTTCAAAAAAATTTAAAAAAATCTCGAACTGTAAAAATTTTTAAAAATCGTGAAAAATAGAAAACGAGTCGTTTTGCCATAAAACTTCACATGAAGGCTTAAGGGACCATTGTATGAATTTACAAGCCATAAAAATGGCATTGGCATGCAGAAATATGAAGATGTACCTAAACCCACCTACCACCCTATCGATCCACGGCTTACGCATCCCGTCTCTCTATCCGGCGTAGTGCCCGCCCGCCCGCTCATTTCGTCGGTTGGCTTAGGCATACGGAGTTCATTCCCAGTCTAAGATCAAACCAGACCAAGGGTTACGACAGTAGGATCAGCAGCATGTAGAGGGGGACCCGATCGATCCTCGGCTTGCGCATCCCGCCCCTCTGGTCGGCTAAGCGCCCACACGCTCATTTCGTGGGTTGACTTAGGCATACGGAGTTCATTCCCAGTTTAAGTATACGGAGTTCATTGCTAGTCTAAGATTGGACCAGACCAAGGGTTGCGGCAGTACATGCTGGCCTTGGGCATGTGCTGGTACCGCATTTTTCTTCGTCGGGGCACCGTCGACGGAGCATCACCGGAGAACCTGACCGACGGAAATAGGGTTCCGGTGATCGGGGGGCTAGGGGGTGTGCGCACATTATGTGCGATGGCTGCTGGTACTTGGCCCTTATATTGGCCCCCTATCTCTCATCAAACCTCGAGAACTCACACCCCCTTAAAGAGCATTTGAGATTTTACAGGTTTGCTGCCAGTAGCCATTAAAGTATCTGAAATGGGGACACTTTTTTCAAATGGTCACAAAATCCTGTGCACTTCGAGTTTTTAGCTGAATTTTTTTGTGCATGCCAAAAAAAATACAAGGATCTCGTCTACGAAGTTTGGGGCCAAAAATCCTTCCGAAAAAATTTTAAAAAATCCCGAACCGCATAAAGTTTTGAAAATCGTGAAAAATAGAAAACGAGTCATCTTGCCATGAAACTTCACGTCAAGGCTTAAGGACCATTTTATGAATTTACAAGCCACAAAAATGGCATTGGCACGTAGAAATATGAAGATGTGCCTAAACCCACCTACCACCCTATCGATCCACGGCATGCGCATCCCGTCTCTCTGGCCGGCGGGCACGCTCGTTTCATCGGTTGGCTTAGGCATACGGAGTTCATTCCCAGTCGAAGATCGGGCCAGACCAAGGGTTGCGGTAGTAGGATTGGCAGCACGCAGAGGGGACCCGATCGATCCCCGGCTTGCGCATCCCACCCCTCTAGCCGCCGGAGCGCCCGAACGCTCGTTTCGTGGGTTGACTTAGGCATACGGAGTTCATTCCCAGTCTAAGCATACGGAGTTCATTCCCAGTCTAAGATTGGATCGGACCGAGGGTTGCGACAGCATATGCTAGGCTCGGGCATGTGCTAGTGACGTATTTTTCTTCATCGGGGCACCATCGTCGGAGCATCACCGGAGAACCTGACCGACGGAATTGGGGTTCCGACGATTGGGGGGGCCGGAGGGGGTGTGCGCACATGATGGGTGCTAGTACTTGGCCCTTATATTGGCCCCCTATCCCTCATCAAACCTCGAGAACTCACGCCCCTTTAAAGGGCATTTGAGATTTTACAGGTTTACTGCCAGTAGCCATTAAAGTGTCTGAAATGGGGACACTTTTTTTCAAATGGTCACAAAATCTTGTACACTTCGAGTTCTTAGCTAAATTTTTTTATGCATGCCAAAAAAAATAAAAGGATCTCGTCTACCAACTTTGGGGCCAAAACTCCTTCCGAAAAAGTTTTAAAAAATCCCGAGCCGCATAAAGTTTTGAAAATCATGAAAAATAAAAAACGAGTCGTCTTGCCATGAAACTTCACATGAAGGCTTAACGACCATTGTATGAATTTACAAGCCACAAAAATGGCATTGGCACGTAGAAATATGAAGATATGCCTAAACCCACCTACCACCCTATCGATCCACGGCTTGCGCATCCCGTCTCTCTGGCCAGCGTAGTGCCCGCCCACCTGCCCGCTCGTTTCATCGGTTGGCTTAGGCATACGGAGTTCATTCCCAATCTAAGATCGGGCCAGACCAAAGGTTATAGCAGCAGGATCAAAAGCACACGGCCAGGGGGTGTACGCACATGATGTACGATGGGTGCTGGTACTTAGCCGTTATATTGGCCCCCTATCCCTCATCAAACCTCGAGAACTCACACCCCCTTAAAGAGCATTTGAGATTTTACAGGTTTGCTTCCAGTAGCCATTAAAGTTTCTGAAATGGGGACACTTTTTTCAAGTGGCCACAAAATCTTGTACACTTCGAGTTTTTAGCTGAATTTTTTTCCATGCCAACAAAAAATACAAGGATCACGTCTACCAAGTTTGGGGCCAAAAATACTTCCGAAAAAATTTAAAAAAATCTTGAACCATAAAAAGTTTTAAAAATCATGAAAAATAGAAAACGAGTCATCTTGCCATGAAACATCACGTGAAGGTTTAAGGGACCATTGTATGAATTTACAAGCTGTAAAAATGGCATTGGCATGTAAAAATATGAAGATGTGCCTAAACCCACCAACCACCCTATCAATCCACAGCTTGCGCATCCCGTCTCTTTACCCGGCATAGTGCCCGCCCGTCCGTCCGCTCGTTTCGTCGGTTGGCTTAGGCATATGGAGTTCATTCCCAGTCTAAGATCAGACCAGACTGAGGGTTACGGTAGCAGTATCAGCAGCACGTAGAGGGGGACCCGACCGATCCCCGGCTTGCATATCCTGCCCCTCTGGCCGGCTGAGCGCCCGCACGCTTGTTTCGTGGGTTGACTTAGGCATATGGAGTTCATTCCCAGTCTAAGCATACGAAGTTCATTCCAGTATAAGATCGGACTAGATCGAGGGTTGCGGTAGCACATGCTGGGTTCGGGCATGTGCTGGTGCCACATTTTTCTTCGTCGAGGCACCATCGCCAGAGCATCGTCGGAGAACCTGACCGGTGGAATTGACGTTCCGGTGATCGGGGGGTGTGCGCACATGATGTGTGATGGGTGCTGGTACTTGGCCTTTATATTGGCCCCCTATCCCTCATCAAACCTTGAGAACTCACACCCCCTTAAAGAGCATTTGAGATTTTACAGGTTTGCTGCCAGTAGCCATTAAAGTGTCTGAAATGGGGACACTTTTTTCAAATGGTCACAAAATCTTGTACACTTTGAGTTTTTAGCTTAATTTTTTTGTGCACGGCAAAAAAAATACAAGGATCCCGTCCACCAAGTTTGGGGCCAAAACTCCTTTTGAAAAAATTTTACAAAATCCTGAACCGTAAAAAGTTTTGAAAATCGTGAAAAATAGAAAACAAGTCATCTTGCCATAAAACTTCACGTGAAGGCCTAAGGGACCATTGTTTGAATTTACAAGCCATAAAAATGGCATTGCACGCAGAATTATGAAGATGTGACTAAACCCACCTACCACCCTACCGATCCATGGCTTGCGCATCCCGTCTCTCTCTCCGACGTAGTGCCCGCCCGCACGCTCATTTCGTCGGTTGGCTTCGGCATATGGAGTTCATTCCCAGTATAAGATCACACTGGACCGAGGGTTGCAGCAGTAGGATCGACAGCACGCAGAGAGGGACCCGATCGATCCCCGACTTGTGCATCCCGCCCCTCTGGCCGACTGAGCGCCGGCACGCTCGTTTTGTGGGTTGACTTAGGCACACAGAGTTCATTCCCAGTCTAAGCATATGGAGTTCATTCCCAGTCTAAGATCGGGCTGGACCAAGGGTTGCAGCAGTACATGCTGGGCTCGGGCATGTGCCGGTGCTGCATTTTTCTTTGTTGGGGCACCATCGCTGGAGAACCTGACCGGTGGCACTGGGGTTCCGACGATCGGGGGTACCGGGGGGTTGTGCGCACATGATGTGCAATGGGGGCTGGTACTTGGCCCTTATATTGGCCCCCTATCCCTCATCAAACCTTGAGAACTCACACCCCCTTAAAGAGCATTTCAGATTTTACAGGTTTACTGCCAGTAGCCATTAAAGTGTCTGAAATGGGGACACTTTTTTCAAATGGTCACAAAATCTTGTACACCGTGAGTTTTTAGCTGAATTTTTTTGTGCATACCAAAAAAAATACAAGGATCACGACAACCACATTTGGGGCCAAAACTCCTTTCAAAAAAATTTTAAAAAATCTTGAACTGCAAAAAGTTTCAAAAATCGTGGAAAATAGAAAACAAGTCATCTTGCCATGAAACTTCACGTGAAGGCTTAAGGGTCCATTGTATGAATTTAGAAGCCATAAAAATGGCATTGGCATGTAGAAATATGATGATGTGCCTAAACCCACCTACCACCCTATCGATCCACGGCTTGTGCATCCCGTCTCTTTGGCCGACGTAGTGCCCGCCCGTCCGTCCGCCCACTCGTTTGGTCGGTTGGCTTAGGCATACGAAGTTCATTCCCAGTCTAAGATTGGATCGGATCGAGGGTTGCGATAGCAGTATTAGCGGCATGCAGAGGTGGACCCGACCGATCCCCGGCTTGCGCATCCCGCCCTTCTGGCCGGCTAAGCGCCTGCACGCTCGTTTCGTGGGTTGACTTAAGCATATGGAGTTCATTCCCAGTCTAAGCATACGGAGTTCATTTCCAGTCCAAGATCGGACTAGACCGAGGGTTACGACAGCACATGCTGGGCTCGTGCATGTGCTGGTGCTGCATTTTTCTTCATCGGGGCACCATCGCCTGAGCATTGCCGGAGATCCTGACCGGCGGCATTGGGGTTCTGGTGATCAGGGGGGCCGGAGGGTGTGCGCACATGATGTGCGATGGCTGCTGGTACTTGGCCCTTATATTGGCCCCCTATCCCTCATCAAACCTCAAGAACTCACACCCCCTTAAAGAGCATTTGAGATTTTACAGGTTTGCTGCCAGTAGCAATTAAAGTGTCTGAAATGGGGACACTTTTTTCAAATGGTCACAAAATCTTGTACAGTTCGAGTTTTTAGCTGAATTTTTTTGTCCATGCCAATAAAAATACAGGGATCACGTCTACCGAGTTTGATGCCAAAACTCCTTTCCAAAAAATTTTGAAAAATCTTCAACCGTAAAAATTTTTGAAAATCGTGAAAAATAGGAAACGAGTCGTCTTGCCATGAAACTTCACGTGAAGGCTTAAGGGACCTTTGTATGAATTTACAAGCCATAAAATGGCATTGGCACGTAGAAATATGAAGATGTGCCTAAACCCACCTACCACCCTATTGATCCACGGTGTGCGCATCCCGTCTCTCTGGCCGGCGTAGTGCCTGCCCGCTTGCCCACCCGCTCATTTCGTCAGTTGGCTTAGGTATACAGAGTTCATTCCCAGTCTAAGATTTGATCAAACTGAGGGTTGTCATAGCAGGATCGGCAGCATGCAGAGGGGGACCCGATCGATCACCAGCTTACGCATCCCGCCCCTCTGGACGATTGAGTGCCCGTACGCTTGTTTCGTGGGTTGACTTAAGCATGCGGAGTTCATTCGTAGTCTAAGCGTGCTGAGTTCATTCCCAGTCTAAGATCGGATCGGACCGAGGGTTGTGGCAGCACATGCTGGGCTCGGGCATGTGCTGGTGCCATATTTTTCTTCACCGGGGCACCATCGTCGAAGCATCGCAGGAGAACCTGACCGACGGTACTTGGCCCTTATATTGGCCCCCTATCCCTCATCAAACCTTGAGAACTCACACCCCCTTAAAGAGCATTTAAGATTTTACAAGTTTGCTGCCAGTAGCCATTAAAGTGTCTGAAATGGGGACACTTTTTTCAAATGGTCACAAAATCTTGTACACTTTGAGTTTTTAGCTGAATTTTTTTTTGCATGCCAACAAAAATACAAGGATCACATCTACCAAGTTTGGGGCCAAAAATCCTTCCGAAAAAATTTTAAAAAATCCTGAACTTTAAAAAGTTTCAAAAATCATGAAAAATAGAAAACGAGTCATCTTGCCATGAAACTTCACGTGAAGGCTTAAGGGACCATTGTATGAATTTACAAGCCATAAAAATGGCATTCGCACGTAGAAATATGAAGATGTGCCTAAACCCACCTACCACCCTATCGATCCACTGCTTGCGCATCCCGTCTCTCTGTCCAGCGTAGTGCCCGCCCGCCCGCCCGCTCACTCGTTTCGTCAGTTGGCTTAGGCATACGAAGTTCATTCCCAGTCTAAGATCAGACCGAACTGAGGGTTGCGGCAGCAGGATCGGTAGCACGCAGAGGGGCACCCGATCGATCCCCGGCTTGCGCATCCCGCCACTCTGGCCGGCTGAGCGCCCGCACGCTCGTTACGTGGGTTGACTTAGGCATACGGAGTTCATTCCCAGTCTAAGCATACAGAGTTCATTCCTAGTCTAAAACTAGACCGGACTGAGGGTTACGGCAGTAGGATCGACAGCACGTAGAGGGGGACCCGGTAGATCCATGGCTTGCGCATCCCGCCCCTCTGGCCGATTGAGCGCCCGCACGCTCGTTTCGTGGGTTGGCTTAGGCATACGAAGTTCATTCCCAGTCTAAGCATACGGAGTTCATTCCCAGTCTAAGATAGGACCGGATCGAGGGTTGCGACAGCACATGCTGGGCTTGGGCATGTGCTGGTGTCGCATTTTTCTTCACCGGGGCACCATCACCAGAGTATCGCAGGAGAACTTGACCGGCGGCATTGGGGTTTCGACGATCGGGGGGCCGGAGGGGGTGTGTGCATAGGATGTGTGATGGGTGCTGGTACTTGCCCCCCTATCCTGCATCAAAGCTTGAGAACTCACACTCCCTTAATGAGCATTTGAGATTTTACAGGTTTGCTGCTAGTGGCCATTAAAATGTCTGAAATGGGGACACTTTTTTCAAATGGTCACAAAATCTTGTACACTTCGAGTTTTTAGCTGAATTTTTTTGTGCATGCCAAAAAAAATACAAGGATCACGTCTACCAAGTTTGTGGCTAAAACTCCTTTCGAAAAAATTTTAAAAAATCCCGAACCGTAAAAAGTTTTAAAAATTGTGAAAAATAGAAAACGTGTCATCTTGCCATGAAACTTCACGTGAAGGCTTAAGTGACCATTGTATGAATTTTCAAGCCATAAAAATGGCATTGGAACACAGAAATTTGAAGATGTGCCTAAACCCACCTACCACCCTATCGATCCACAGCTTGCGTATCCCATTTCTCTGGCCGGCGTAATGCCCGCCCACCCGCCCGCCCGCTCGTTTCGTCAGTTGGCTTAGGCATACGGAGTTCATTCCTAGTCTAATATTGGATCGGACCGAGGGTTGGAGCAGCAGGATTGACAGCACACAGAGGGGGACCCGACCGATTCCCGACTTGTGCATCCCGCCCCTCTGGCCGGCTAAGCGCCCGCACGCTCGTTTCGTGGGTTGACTTAGGCATACGGAGTTCATTCCCAGTCTAAGATCGGACTGTACTGAGGGTTATGGTAGCACATGCTGGGCTCGAGCATGTGCTGGCATCGCATTTTTCTTCATCGAAGCATAGCCGGAGAGCCTGACCGACGCCATTGGGGTTCCGACGATCGGAGGGGCCGGTGGGGGTGTGCGCCCATGATGTCCGATGGGTGCTGGCACTTGGCCCTTATATTGGCCCCCAATCCCTCATCAAACCTAGAGAAATCACACCCCCTTAAAGAGCATTTGAGATTTTACAGGTTTGCTGCCAGCAGCCTTTAAAGTGTCTGAAATGGGGACACTTTTTTCAAATGGTCACAAAATCTTGTACACTTCGAGTTTTTGCTGAATTTTTTTGTGTATTGCAATAAAAATACAAGGATCACGTCTACCAAGTTTGGGGCCAAAACTCTTTCCGAAAAAATTTTAAAAAATCCCGAACCACAAAAAGTTTCAAAAATCATGAAAAATAGAAAACGAGTCATCTTGCCATGAAACTTCACGTGAAGGCTTAAGGGACCATTGTATGAATTTGCAACCCATAAAAATGGCATTGGCGCGTAGAAATATGAAGATGTACCTAAACCCACCTACCACCCTATCGATCCACGGCTTGCGCATCCCGTCTCTCTGACAGGCGTAGTCCCCGCCTGCCCGCCGCTCGTTTCGTTGGTTGGCTTAGGCATATGGAGTTCATTCCCAATCTAAGATTGGACCAGACCAAGGGTTACGGCAGCAGGATCGACAGTACGCAGAGGGGGACCCGACCGATCCCCGGCTTGCGCATCCTGCCCCTTTGGCCTGCTGAGTGCCTGCACGCTCGTTTTGTGGGTTGCCTTAGGCATACGGAGTTCATTCCCGATCTAAGCATACGAAGTTCATTCCCAATCTAAGATCAGATCTGACCGAGGGTTGCGGCAGCACATGCTGGGCACAAGCATGTGCTGGTGCTGTATTTTTTTTCATTGGGGCACCATCACCGGAGCATCGCCGGAGAATCTGACTGACGGCATTGGGGTTTCGACGATCGAGGCGGCCGGGGGGGGTGTGCGCACATGATGTGGATGGGTACTGGTACTTGGCCCATATATTGTCCCCCTATCCCTCATCAAACCTCGAGAACTCACCCCCTTTAGAGAGCATTTGAGATTTTACAGGTTTGCTGCCAGTAGACATTAAAGTGTCTGAAATGGGGACACTCTTTTTAAATGGGCACAAAATCTTGTACACATCGTGTTTTTAGCTTAATTTTTTTGTGCATGCCAACCAAAATACAAGGATCACGTCTACCAAGTTTGAGGCCAAAACTCCTTCCAAAAAAACTTTAAAAAATCTCGAACCGCAAAAAGTTTCAAAAATTATGAAAAATAGAAAACGAGTCGTCTTGCCATGAAACTTCACGTGAAGGCTTAAGGGACCATTGTCTGAATTTACAAGCCATAAAAATGACATTGGCATGCAGAAAGATGAAGATGTGCCTAAACCCACCTACCACCCTATCGATCCACGGCTTGCACATCCCGTCTCTCTGGCCGACGTAGAGCCCGCTCACCCGTCCACCCGCTCGTTTCGTCGGTTGGCTTAGGCAAACGGAGTTCATTCTCAGTCTAAGATTAGATCAGACTGAGGGTTACGGTAGCAGGATCGATAGCATGCAGAGGGGCACCCGGTAGATCCCCGGCTTGCGCATCCTGCCCTTCTGGCCTGCTGAGCTCCTGCATGCTCGTTTCATTGGTTGACTTAGTCATACGGAGTTCATTCCCAGTCTAAGATCAGACCGGACCGAGGGTTACGGTAGCACATTCTGGGCTCGGGCACATGCTGGTGTCACATTTTTCTTCGTCGGGGCACCATCACCGGAGCATCGTCGGAGAACCTGACCGACGACATTGGGGTTCCGACGATCGGGGGGCTGGGAGGTGTGCGCACATGATCTGCGATGGGTGCTTTTACTTGGCCCTTATATTGGCCCCCTATCCCTCATCAAACCTCTAGAACTCACACCCCGTTAAAGAGCATTTGAGATTTTACAGGTTTACTGCTAGTAGCCATTAAAGTGTTTGAAATGGGGACATTTTTTTCAAATGGTCACAAAATCTTGTACACTTCGAGTTTTTAGCTGAATTTTTTTTTGCATGCCAACAAAAATACAAGGATCACGTTTACCAAGTTTGGGGTGAAAAATCCTTCCGAATAAATTTTAAAAAATCTTGAATTGCAAAAAGTTTCAAAAATCAAGAAAAATAGAAAACGAGTCGTCTTGCCATGAAACTGCACGTGAAGGCTTAAGGGACCATTGTATGAATTTACAAGCCATAAAAGTAGCATTGGCACGCAGAAATATGAATATGTGCCTAAACCCACCTACCACCTATCGATCCACGGCTTGCGCATCCCGTCTCTCTGGCCGACGTAGTGCCCGCCCGGTCGTTTCATCTGTTGGCTTAGGCATATGGAGTTCATTCCCAGTATACGATCGGACCGGACCGAGGGTTGTGGCAGCAGGATCGGCAGCACGTAGAGGGGGACTCGGCTGATCCCCGGCTTGCCCATCCCACCCCTCTAGCCGGCTGAGCGCCCGCACGCTCGTTTCATTGGTTGACTTAGTCATACTAAGTTCATTGCCAGTCTAAGCATACGGAGTTCATTCCCAGTCTAAGATCAGATCAGACCGAGGGTTACGGCAGCACATGCTGGGCTCGGGCATGTGCTATTGTCGCATTTATCTTCGTTGGGGCACCATCGTCGGAGCATCACCGAAGAACCTGACTAGCGGCATTGTGGTTCCGACGATCAGGGGGCTGGGGGGTGTGCGCACATGATGTGCGATGGTTGCTAGTACTTGGCTCTTATATTGGCCCGCTATCCCTCATCAAACCTCAAGAACTCACACCCCTTTAAAGAGCATTTGAGATTTTACAGGTTTGCTGCCAGTAGCCATTAAAGTGTCTGACATGGGGACACTTTTTTCAAATGGTCACAAAAACTTACACACTTCGAGTTTTTAGCTAAATGTTTTTATGCATGCCAACAAAAATCCAAGGATCACGTCTACCAAGTTTGGGGCCAAAACTCCTTCTGAAAAAATTTTAACAAATCTCGAACCGCAAAAAGTTTTGAAAATTGTGAAAAATAGAAAACGAGTCGTCTTGCCAAGAAACTTCACGTGAAGGCTTAAGGGACCATTGTATGACTTTACAGGCCATAAAAATGGCATTGGCACATAGAAATATGAAGATGTGCCTAAACCCACCTAACACCTTACCGATCCATTGCTTGCACATCTCGTCTCTTTGCCCGGTGTTGTGCCCGCCCGCCTGTCCTCCCGCTCGTTTCGTTGGTTGGCTTAGCCATATGCAGTTCATTCCCAGTCTAAGATTGAATCGGACCGAGGGTTGCGGCAGCAGGATCGGTAGCACGCAGAGGGAGACTCGACCGATCCCCGGCTTGCACATCCCGCCCCTCTGGCTGGCTAAGTGCCCGCACGCTCATTTCGTGGGTTGACTAAGGCATACGGAGTTCATTCCCAGTCTAAGCATACGAAGTTCATTCCCAGTCTAAGGTCAGACCGGACTGAGGGTGTGCACACATGATGTGCGATGGGTGCTGGTACTTGGCCCTTATATTGGCCCCCTATCCCTCATCAAACCTCGAGAACTCACACCCCCTTAAAGAGCATTTGAGATTTTACAGGTTTGCTGCCAGTAGCCATTAAAGTGTCTGAAATGGGGACATTTTTTTCAATTGGTCACAAAATCTTGTACACTTCGAGTTTTTGGCTGAATTTTATTGTGCATGCCAACAAAAATACAAGGATCACATCTACCATGTTTGGGGCCAAAACCCCTTCCGAAAAAATTTTAAAAAATCTCGAACCGTAGAAAGTTTTGAAAATCGTGAAAAATAAAAAATGAGTCGTCTTGCCATGAAACTTCACGTGAAGGCTTAAGGTACCATTGTATGAATTTACAAGCCATAAAAATGGCATTGGCACATAAAAATATGAAGATGTGCCTAAACCCACCTACCACCCATCGATCCACGGCTTGCGCATCCCGTCTCCCTGGCCGGCGTAGTGCTTGCCCACCCGCTCGTTTCGTCGGTTGGCTTAGGCATACATAGTTCATTCCTAGTCTAAGATCGGACTGGATCGAGGGTTGTGGCAGCAAGATCGACAACACACAGAGGAGGACCTGGTCGATCCCCGGCTTGCGCATCCCGCCTCTCTGGCCGGCTGAGCACCCGCACGCTCGTTTCGTGGGTTGACTTAGGCATACAAAGTTCATTCCCAGTCTAAGCATACGGAGTTGATTCCCAGTCTAAGATCCGACTAGACCGAGGGTCACGGCAGCACATACTAGGCTCCGACATGTGCTGGTGCCACTTTTTTCTTCGCTGGGGCACCATCGTCGGAGCATCGTCGGAGAGCCTGACCGACGGTATTAGGGTTCTGGCGATCGGGGGGGTGTGCGTACATGATGTGCGATGGGTGCTGGTACTTGGCCCTTATATTGGCCCCCTATCCCTCATCAAACCTCAAGAACTCACACCCCCTTGAAGAGCATTTGAGATTTTACAGGTTTGCTGTTAGTAGGCATTAAAGTGTCTGAAATGGGGACACTTTTTTTCAAATGTCCCAAAATCTTGTACACTTTGAGTTTTTAGCTGAATTTTTTTGTGCATGCCAAAAAAAAGACAAGTATCATGCCTACCATGTTTGGGGCCAAAAATCCTTCCGAAAAAATTTAAAAAAATCTTGGACCGCAAAAAGTTTCGAAAATCATGAAAAATAGAAAACGAGTCATCTTGCCAAGAAACTTCACGTGAAGGCTTAAGGGACCATTGTATGAATTTCCAAGCCATAAAAATGGCATTGGCATGGAGAAATATAAAGATGTGCCTA
The DNA here is from genome assembly GCF_047325235.1 of Durio zibethinus. Taxonomy (NCBI): domain Eukaryota; kingdom Viridiplantae; phylum Streptophyta; class Magnoliopsida; order Malvales; family Malvaceae; genus Durio; species Durio zibethinus. The sequence goes on along the minus strand of NC_143162.1, from coordinate 14,559,056 downwards.
AACCCAGCTACCACCCTATCGATCCACGGCTTGCACATCCCGTCTCTCTGGTCGGCATAGTGCTTGCCCGTCCGCCTGCCAGCTCGTTTCATCGATTGGCTTAGGCATACGGAGTTTATTCCCAGTCCAAGATTGGGCCAGGCCGAGGGTTACAGTAGCTGGATCGACAGCACTCAGAGGGGGACCCGATCGATCCCCGGCTTGCGCATGCCGCCCCTCTGGCCGGCTAAGCGCCCGCACGCTCATTACGTGGGCTGACTTAGGTGTGCGGAGTTCATTCCCAGTCTAAGCATACGAAGTTCATTCCCAGTCTAAGATTGGGCCGGGCTGAGGGTTACGGCAGCACATGCTGGGCTCGAGCATGTGCTGGTGTCGTATTTTTCTTCGTCGGGGCACCATCGCTGGAGCATCGTCGTTCAACCTGACCGACGGCATTGGGGTTACGGCGATCGGGGGGGCCGGGGGGTGTGCACACATGATGTGTGATGGGTGCTGGTACTTGGCCCTTATATTGGCCCCCTATCCCTCATCAAACCTTGAGAACTCACACCCCCTTAAAGAGCATTTGAGATTTTACAGGTTTCCTACCAGTAGCCATTAAAGTGCCTGAAATGGGGACACTTTTTTCAAATGGTCACAAAATCTTGTACACTTTGAGTTCCTAGCTGAATTTTTTTGTGCATGCCAAAAAAAATACAAGGATCAGATCTCCCACGTTTGGGGCCAAAACTCCTTCTAAAAAAATTTTAAAACATCCCAAACCGCAAAAAGTTTCAAAAATCATGAAAAATATAAAATGAGTCGTCTTGCCATTAAACTTCACGTGAAGGCTTAAGGGACCATTCTATGAATTTACAAGCCATAAAAATGGCATTGGCATGCAGAAATATGAAGATATCCCTAACCCCACCTACCACCCTATTGATCCACAGCATGCACATCCCGTCTCTTTGGCCGACGTAGTGCCCGCCCGCCCACCCGCCCGCTCGCCAGCCCGTTTCGTCGGTTGGCTTAGGCATACGGAGTTCATTCCCAGTCTAAGATTGGACTGGGCTGAGGGTTGCGGTAGCAGGATCAGCAGCACCTAGAGGGGGACCCGACCGATCCCCAGCTTGCGCATCCCGCCCCTCTGGCCGGTTGAGCGCCCATATGCTCATTTCATGGGTTGACTAAGGCTTACGAAGTTCATTCCCAGTCTAAGCATACGGAGTTCATTGCTAGTCTAAGATCAGACCAGACCGAGGGTTGTGATAGCACATGCTGGGCTCGGGCATGTGCTGGTGCCACATTTTCTTCATCGAGGCACCATCGTCGGAGCATCGTCGGAGAACCTGACCGACGGCATTAGGATTTCGACGATCGGGGGGGCCGGGGTGTGTACGCACATGATGTGCAATGGGTGCTGGTACTTGGCCCTTATATTGGCCCCCTATCCCTCATCAAACCCTGAGAACTCACCCCCCCTTAAAGAGCATTTGATATTTTACAGGTTTGCTGCCAGTAGCCATTAAAGTGTCTGAAATGGGGACACTTTTTTCGAATGGTCACAAAATCTTGTACACTTCGAGTTTTTAGCTGATTTTTTTTGTGCATGCCAAGAAAAATACAAGGATCACACCTAAAAAGTTTGGGGCCAAAACTCCTTCCGTAAAAATTTTCAAAAATCTTGAACCGTAAAAAGTTTTAAAAATCGTGAAAAATAGAAAACGAGTCATCTTGCCATGAAACTTCACGTGAAGGTTTAAGGGACCATTGTATGAATTTACAAGCCTTAAAAATGGCATTGGCACACAGAAATATGAAGATGTCCCTAAACCCACCAACCACCCTATCGATCCACGACTTGCTTATCCCGTCTCTCTGGTCGGTGTAGTACCCGCTCGCCCGCTCGGTTCGTCGGTTGGCCTAGGCATACGGAGTTCATTCCCAATCTAAGCTCAGATCGGGCCGAGGGTTACGGCAGCACACGCTGGGCTCGAGCATGTGCTGGTGCCGTATTTTTCTTCACCGGGGCACCATCGTCGGAGAACCTAACCGCCCGCACGCTCGTTTCGTTAGTTGACTTAGGCATACGGAGTTCATTCCCAGTCTAAGCATACGGAGTTCATTTCCAGTCTAAGATCGGACAGAACCAAGGGTTATGGCAGCACATGCTGGGCTCGGGCATGTTTTGGTGTCGCATTTTTCTTCGTTGGGGCTCCATCGTCGGAGCATCGCCGGAGAACCTGACCAGCGGTATTGGGGTTCCGACGATCGGGGGGGCTGGGGGGGTGTGCGCACATGATATGCGATGGGTGCTCATACTTGGCCCTTATATTGGCCCCCTATCCCTTATCAAACCTCAAGAACTCACACCCCCTTAAAGAGCATTTGAGATTTTACAGGTTTGCTGCCAGTAGCCATTAAAGTGTCTGAAATGGGGACACTTTTTTCAAATGGTCATAAAATCTTGTACACTTCGAGTTTTTAGCTGAATTTTTTTTTGTATGCCAAAAAAAATACAAGGATCATGTCTACCAAGTTTGGGGCTAAAAATCCTTCCCAAAATAATTTTAAAAATCCAGAACCGCAAAAAGTTTCAAAAATTGTGAAAAATAGAAAACGAGTCGTCTTGCCATGAAACTTCACGTGAAGGCTTAAGGGACCATTGTATGAATTTACACGCCATAAAAATGGCATTGGCACTCAAAAATATGAAGATGTGCCTAAACCCACCTACCACCCATCGATCCATGGCTTACGCATCCCGTTTCTCTGGCCGACGTAGTGCCCGCCCGCCCGCTCGTTTCATCGGTTGGCTTAGGCATACGGAGTTCATTCCCAGTCTAAGGTTGAACTAGACCAAGGGTTGTGGCAGTAGGATCGACAGCACGTAGAGGGGGACCCGGGTGACCCGTGGCTTGCGTATCCCGCCCCTCTAGCCGACTGAGCGTCCGCACGCTCGTTTCGTGGGTTGACTTAGGCATACAGAGTTCATTCCCAGTCTAAGCATATGGAGTTCTTTCCTAGTCTAACATCGGACCGAACCGAGGGTTACGGCAGCACATGCTGGGCTCGGGCATGTACTGGTGCCACATTTTTCTTTGCCGGGCCAACATCATCGAGCATCGTAGGAGAACCTGACCGACGGCATTGGGCTTCCGAAGATTGGGGGGGCCGGGGGGTGTGCGCACATGATGTGCGATGGGTGTTGGTACTTGGCCCTTATATTGGCCCCCATCCATCATCAAACCTTGAGAACTCACACCCCCTTAAAGAGCATTTGAGATTTTACAGGTTTATTACCAGTAGCCATTAAAGTGTCTGAAATGGGGACAGTTTTTTCAAATGTCAAAAAATCTTGTACACTTCGAGTTTTTAGCTGAATTTTTTTTGTGCATGCCAACAAAAATACAAGGATCACGTCCACCAAGTTTGGGACCAAAAATCCTACCGAAATAATTTTAAAAAATCCCAAACCGTAAAAAGTTTCAAAAATTGTGAAAAATAGAAAACGAGTCGTCTTGCCATGAAACTTCAGGTGAAGGCTTAAGGGACCATTGTATGAATTTACATTGGCATGCAAAAATATGAAGATGTGCCTAAACCCACCTACCACCCTATCGATCCACGGCTTGCGCATCCCGTCTCTATGGCCGGCGTAGTGCCCGCCCGCCCGCTCATTTCGTCGGTTGGCTTAGGCATACGGAGTTCATTCCCAATCTAAGATTGGATCAGACCGAGGGTTGCGGTAGCACATGCTGGGCTCGGGCATGTGCTGGTGCCGTATTTTTCTTCATCGGGGCACCATCGTCAGAGCATCGCCGGAGAACCTGACCGACGGCATCGGAGTTCCGACGATCGGGGGGGCCGGGGGGGCGTGCGCACATGATGTGCAATGGGTGCTAGTACTTAGCCCTTATATTGGCCCCCTATCCCCCATCAAACCTTGAGAACTCACACCCCCTTAAAGTGCATTTGAGATTTTACAGGTTTGCTGCCAGTAGCCATTAAAGTGTTTGAAATGGGGACACTTTATTCAGATGGTCACAAAATCTTGTACACTTCAAGTTTTTAGCTGATTTGTTTTGTGCATGCCAACAAAAATACAAGGATCACGTCTACCAAGTTTGGGGCCAAAAATCCTTCAAAAAAAATTTGAAAAAATCCCGAACCGCAAAAAGTTTCAAAAATTGTGAAAAATAGAAAACGAGTCGTCTTGCCATTAAACTTCACGTGAAGGCTTAAGGGACCATTGTATGAATTTACAAGCCATAAAAATGGCATTGGCATGCAGAAATATGAAGATGTTCCTAGACCCACCTACCACCCTATCAATCCACGACTTGCGCATCCAGTCTCTCTGGCCGGCGCAGTGCCCTCCCAACAAACCGCCCGCTCATTTCGTCGGTTGGCTTAGGCATACGGAGTTCATTCCCAATCTAAGATCGGACCGAACCGAGGGTTGTGGTAGCACATGCTGGGCTCGGGCATGTGCTGGTGCCGCATTTTTCTTCTCCGAGGCACCATCGTCGGAGCATCGCCGGAGAACCTGACCGGCGGCATTGGGGTTCCGACGATCGGGGGGCCGGGGGGCGTGCGCACATGATGTGCGATGGGTGCTGGTACTTGGCCCTTATATTGGCCCCCTATCCCCCATCAAACCTTGAGAACTCACACCCCCTTAAAGAGCATTTGAGATTTTACAGCTTTGCTGCCAGCAGCCATTAAAGTGTCTGAAATGGGGACACTTTATTCAGATGGTCACAAAATCTTGTACACTTCAAGTTTTTAGCTGATTTGTTTTGTGCATGCCAACAGAAATACAAGGATCACGTCTACCAAGTTTGGAGCCAAAACTCCTTCAAAAAAAATTTGAAAAATCCCAAACTGCAAAAAGTTTCAAAAATTGTGAAAAATAGAAAACGAGTCGTCTTACCATGAAACTTTACATGAACGCTTAAGGGACCATTTTATGAATTTACAAACTGTAAAAAATGGCATTAGCATGCAAAAATATGAAGATGTGCCTAGACCCACCTACCACCCTATCGATCCACGGTTGTGCAACCCGTCTCTCTGGCCAGCGTAGTGCCCTCCCGCCAACCCGCCCGCTTGTTTCGTCGGTTGGCTTAGGCATACGGAGTTCATTCCCAGTCTAAGATTGGGCTGGACCGAGGGTTATGGCAGCACATGCTCGGCTCAGGCGTATGCTGGTGTCACATTTTTCTTCACCGGGGCACCATCGTCGAAGCATCGTCGGAGAACCTAAACGACGGTATTGGGGTTTCGGTGATCGTGGGGGCCGAGGGGGGGTGTGCGCACATGATGTGCGATGGGTGCTGGTACTTGGCCCTTATATTGGCCCCCTATCCCCCATCAAACCTCAAGAACTCACACTCCCTTCAAGAGCATTTGAGATTTTACAGGTTTGCTGCTAGTAGCCATTAAAGTGTCTGAAAATGGGGACACTTTTTTTAAATAGGTACAAAATCTTGTACACTTCGAGTTTTTAGCTGAATTTTTTTGTGCATATCAAAAAAAATACAAGGACCACGTCTACCAAGTTTGGGGCCAAAAATCCTTTCGAAAAAATCTTAAAAAATCCCGAACCGCAAAAAGTTTCAAAAATCGTGAAAAATAGAAAACGAGTTGTCTTGCCATGAAACTTCACGTGAAGGCTTAAGGGACCATTGTATGAATTTACAAGCCATAAAAATGGCATTGGCATGTGGAAATATAAAGATGTGCCTAAATTCACCTACCACCCTATCGATCCACGGCTTGCGCATCCGGTCTCTCTGGCCGATGTAGTGCCCGCCCGCCCACCCGCCCGCTCGTTTCGTCGATTGGCTTAGGCAAACGGAGTTCATTCCCACTGTAATATTGGACCAGACTGAGGGTTGCAGCAGCAGGATCGGCAGCACACAGAGGGGGACCCGACCGATCCCCGGCTTGCGCATCGCGCCCCTCTGGCTGCCTAAGTGCCCACAAGTTCATTTCGTGGGTTGACTTAGGCATACGGAGTTCATTCCCAGTCTAAGATGAGACCGGACCAAGGGTTGCGGTAGCACACGTTGGGCTCGGGCATGTGCTGGTGCCGTATTTTTCTTCACCGGGGCAACATCGTCGGAGCATCATCGGAGAACCTGACCGGCGGCATTGGGCTTCCGGCGATCGGGGGGCTGGGGGGGTGTGCGCACATGATGTGCGATGGGTGCTGGTACCTGGCCCTTATATTGGCCCCCTATCCCTCATCAAACCTCGAGAACTCACACCCCCTTAAAGAGCATTTGAGATTTTACAGGTTTGCTGCCAGTAGCCATTAAAGTGTCTGGAATGGGGACACTTTTTTCAAATGGTCACAAAATCTTGTACAGTTCGAGTTTTTAGCTGATTTTTTTTGTGCATGCCAACAAAAATACAAGGATCACGTCTACCAAGTTTGGGTGCAAAACTTCTTCCGAAAAAATTTCAAAAAATCTCGAACCGTAAAAAAGTTCGAAAATCATGAAAAGTAGAAAACGAGTCGTCTTGCCATTAAACTTCACGTGAAGGCTTAGGGGACCAGTGTATGAATTTACAAGCCATAAAAATGGCATTGGCCCATAGAAATATGAAGATGTGCCTAAACCCACCTACCACCCTATCGATCCACGGCTTGCGCATCCCGTCTCTTTGGCCGACATAGTGCCCGCTCGCCCGTCCGCCCGCATCGTTTCGCCGGTTGGCTGAGGCATACGGAGTTCATTCCCAGTCTAAGATCGGATCAGACCGATGGTTGCGGTAGCACATGCTGGGTTCGGGCATGTGCAGGTGCCGTATTTTTCTTCACCGGGGCACCATCGTCGGAGCATCGTTGGAGAACCTGACCGGCGGCATTAGGGTTCTGGTGATCGGGGGGGCCGGGAAGGGGTGTCCGCACATGATGTGCGGTGGGTGCTAGTACTTGGCCCTTATATTGGCCCCCTATCCCTCATCAAACCTCGAGAACTCACACCCCCTTAAAGAGCATTTCAGATTTTACAGGTTTGCTTTCAGTAGCCATTAAAGTATCTGAAATGGGGACATTTTTTTCAAATGGTCACAAAATCTTGTACACATTGAGTTTTTAGCTGAATGTTTTTGCGCATGCCAATAAAAATACAAGGATCACGTCTACGAATTTGGGGCCAAAACTCTTCCGAAAAAATTTTAAAAAATCTCGAACCGTAAAAATTTCAAAAATCGTGAAAAATAGAAAATGATTCATCTGGCCATGAAACTTCACGTAAAGGCTTAAGGGACCATTGTATGAATTTACAAGCCTTAAAAATGGCATTGGAACGTAGAAATATGAAGATGTACCTAAACCCACCTACCACCCTATCGATCCATGGCTTGTGCATCCTGTCTCTCTGGCCGGTGTTGTGCTCGCCCACCCGCCCGCCTGCCCGCTCATTTCGTCGGTTGGCTTAGGGATACAGAGTTCATTCCCAGTCTAAGATCAGACCAGACCAAGGGTTGCAGTAGCAGGATTGGCAGCATGCAGAGGGGGACCCGGCCGATCTCCGGCTTGCGCATCCCGCCCCTCTGGCCGGTTGAGCGCCCTAATGCTCATTTCGTAGGTTGACTTAGGCATACGGAGTTCATTCCCAGTCTAAGCATATGGAGTTCATTCCTAGTCTAAGATTGGACCAGACCGAGGGCTGTGGCAGCACATGCTGGGCTCGGGCGTGTGCTGTTGTCGCATTTTTCTTCACCAGGGCACCATCGCCGGAGCATCGTCGGAGAACCTGATTGGCGGCATTAGGGTTCCGGCGATCGGGGGGTCCAGGGGGTGTGCGAACATGATGTGTGATGGGTGCTAGGACTTGGCCCTTATATTGGCCCCCTATCCCTCACAAACCTTGAGAACTCTCACCCCCTTAAAGAGCATTTGAGATTTTACAGGTTTGCTACCAGTAGCCATTAAAGTGTCTGAAATGGGGACACTTTTTTCAAATGGTCACAAAATCTTGTACACTTCGAGTTTTTAGCTGATTTTTTTTTGTGCATGCCAACAAAAATGTAAGGATCACGTCTACCAAGTTTGGGTACAAAACTCCTTCCGAAAAAATTTCAAAAAATCTCGAACCGTAAAAAGTTTCAAAAATCACGAAAAATAGAAAACAAGTCGTCTTGCCATGAAACTTCACGTGAAGGCTTAGGGGACCATTGTATGAATTTACAAGCCATAAAAATGGCATTGGCACATAGAAATATGAAGATGTGCCTAAACCCACCTACCACCCTATCGATCCACGGCTTGCGCATCCCGTCTCTCTGGCCAACATAGTGCCCGCTCGCCCGCCCGCCCACTCGTTTCGTCGGTTGGCTGAGGCATACGGAGTTCATTCCGAGTCTAAGATCAGATCGGACCGATGGTTGCGGCAGGACATGCTGGGCTCGGGCATGTGCAGGTGTCGCATTTTTCTTCACCGGGGCACCATCGCCGGAGCATCGTCGGAGAACCTGACCGGCGACATTAGGGTTCTGGCGATCGGGGGGGCGGGAGGGGGTGTGCGCACATGATGTGCGGTGGGTGCTAGTACTTAGCCCTTATATTGGCCCCCTATCCCTCATCAAACCTCGAGAACTCACACCCCCTTAAAGAGCATTTCAGATTTTACAGGTTTGCTTCCAGTAGCCATTAAAGTATCTGAAATGGGGATTTTTTTTCAAATGGTCACAAAATCTTGTACACTTTGAGTTTTTAGCTGAATGTTTTTGTGCATGCCAACAAAAATACAAGGATCACGTCTACCACGTTTGGGGCCAAAACTCCTTCCAAAAAAATGTTAAAAAATCCCGAACCCCAAAAAGTTTAAAAACTCATAAAAAATAGAAAACGAGTCGTCTTGCCATGAAACTTCACGTGAAGGCTTAAGGGACCATTGTTTGAATTTACAAGCCATAAAAATGGCGTTGGCACACAGAAATATGAAGATGTCCCTAAACCCACCTACCACCCTATCGATCCACGGCTTGAGCATCCCGTCTCTCTTGCTGACGTAGTGCCCGCCCGCCCATTTCGTCAATTGGCTTAGGCATACGGAGTTCATTCCCAGTCTAAGATCGGACCAGACTAAGGGTTGTGGTAGCAGGATCGGCAGCACACAGAAGAGGACCCAGCCAATCCCCAGCTTGCGCATCCTGCCCCTCTGGTCGACTGAGCGCCCGCATGCTCGTTTCGTGGGTTGACTTAGGCATATGGAGTTCATTCCCAGTCTAAGATCGGACCAAACCGAGGGTTGCGGCAGCACATGCTGGGCTCGAGCATGTGCTGGCGTCGCATTTTTCTTCGCTGGGGCACCATCGTCGGAGCATCGCCGGAGAACCTAATCGGCGGCATTGGGGTTTCGGCGATTGGGGGGGCCGGATGGGGTGTGCGCACATGATGTACGAAGGGTGCTGGTACTTGGCCCTTATATTGGCCCCCTATCCCCCATCAAACCTTGAGAACTCACACCCCCTTAAAAAGCATTTGAGATTTTACAGGTTTGCTGCCAATAGCCATTAAAGTGTTTGAAATGGGGACACTTTTTCAAATGGTCACAAAATCTTGTACACACCAAAATTTTTTTTATCTGATTTTTTTTGTGCATGCCAACAAAAATACAAGGATCATGTCTGCCAAGTTTGGGGCCAAAATTCCTTTCGAAAAAATTTCAAAAAATCTCGAACCACAAAAAGTTTCAAAAATCGTGAAAAATAGAAAACGAGTCGTCTTGCCATGAAACTTCACGTGAAGGCTTAAGGGACCATTGTATGAATTTACAAGCCATAAAAGTGGCATTGGCACATAGAAATATGAAGAATATCCTAAACCCACCTACCACCCTATCGATCTACGGCTTGCGCATGCCGTCTCTCTGAGCGCCCGTATGCTCGTTTCGTGGGTTGACTTAGGCATAAAGAGTTCATTCCCAGTCTAAGCATACGGAGTTCATTCCCAGTCTAAGATCGGATCGGACCGAGGGTTGCGGAGCACATGCTGGGCTCCGGCATGTGCTAGTGTCGCATTTCTCTTCGTCGAGGCTCCATTGTCGGAGCATCGCCGAAGAACCTGATCGACGGCATGATGTGCGGTGGGTGCTAGTACTTGGCCCTTATATTGGCCCCCTATCCCTCATCAAACCTCGAGAACTCACACCCCTTAAAGAGCATTTCAGATTTTACAGGTTTGCTTCCAGTAGCCATTAAAGTATCTTGTACACTTTGAGTTTTTAGCTGAATTTTTTTATGCATGCCAACAAAAATACAAGGATCACGTCTACCAAGTTTGGGGCCAAAACTCCTTCCAAAAAAATGTTAAAAAATCTTGAACCGCAAAAAGTTTAAAAACTCATAAAAAAATAAAAAAGGAGTAGTCTTGCCATGAAACTTCACGTGAAGGCTTAAGGGACCATTGTTTGAATTTACAAGCCATAAAAATGGCATTGGCACGCTGAAATATGAAGATGTCCCTAAACCCACCTACCACCCTATCGATCCACGGCTTGAGCATCCCGTCTCTCTAGTCGACGTAGTGCCCGCCCACCTGCTCGTTTCGTCGATTGGCTTAGGCATACGAAGTTCATTCCCACTCTAACATCGAACTGGTCCGAGGGTTACGACAGTAGGATCGACAGCATGTAAAAGGGGACCCGACCGATCCTCGGCTTGCGCATCCCGCCCCTCTGGCCGGTTGAGCGCCCGTACGCTCATTTCGTGGGTTGACTTAGGCATACGGAGTTCATTCCCAGTCTAAGCATACAGAGTTCATTCCCAGTCTAAGATGGGACCGGACCGAGGGTTACGGTAGCACATGCTGGGCTTGGGCATGTGCTGGTGCCGCATTTTTCTTCACCGGGAAGCCATCGTCGGAGCATCACCGAAGAACCTGACCGACGGCATTGGGGTTTGGACGATCGGGGCGGTCGAGGGGGGGTGTACGCACATGATGTGCAATGGGTGCTGGTACTTGGCCCTTATATTGGACCCCTATCTTTCATCAAACCTCAAGAACTCACAGCCCCTTAAAGAGCATTTGAGATTTTATAGGTTCGCTGCCAGTAGCCATTAAAGTGTCAAAAATGGGGACACTTTTTCAAATGATCACAAAATCTTGCACACTTCGAGTTTTTAGCTGAATTTTTTGTGCATGCCAACAAAAATAAAAGGATCACATCTACCAAGTTTGGGGCCAAAACTCCTTCCGAAAAAATTTTAAAAAATCTCAAACCGTAAAAAGTTTCAAAATTTATGAAAAATAGAAAACGAGTCATCTTGCCATGAAACTTCACGCGAAGGCTTAAGTGACCATTGCATGAATTTAAACGCCATAAAAATAGCATTGGCACACAGAAATATGAAGATGTGCTTAAACCCACCTACCACCCTATCGATCCACGGCTTGTGCATCTCGTCTCTCTGGTCGGCGTTGTGCCCGCCCGCCCACCCGTCCGCTCGTTTCGTCGATTGGCTTAGGTATACAGAGTTCATTCCCAGTCTGAGATCAAACCGGATTGAGGGTTGCGATAGCAGCATCGACAGCATGCAGAGAGGGACCCGATCGATCCTCGGCTTGCGCATCCCGCCCCTCTGGCCGGCTGAGCGCCCGCACGTTCGTTCCATGGGTTGACTTTGGCATACGGAGTTCATTCCCAGTCTAAGCATATGGAGTCCATTCCCAGTCTAAGATCGAACAAGACCAAGGGTTGCGGCAGCACATGCTGGGCTCGGGCATGTGATGGTGCCACATTTTTCTTCGCTATGGCACCATCGTCGGAGCATCGCTGGAGAACCTGACCGGCGACATTGGGGTTCGGATGATCAGGGGGGCCGGGGGGGCTGCAAGCATATGATGTGCGATGGGTGCTGGTACTTGGCCCTTATACTAGCCCCCTATCCCTCATCAAACCTTGAGAACTCACAACCCCTTAAAGAGCATTTGAGATTTTAAGGGTTTGATGCCAGTAGCCATTAAAGTGTCCGAAATGGGGACACTTTTTTCAAATGGTCACAAAATCTTGTACACTTCGAGTTCTTAGCTGAATTTTTTGTGCATGCCAACAAAAATACAAGGATCACGTCTACCAAGTTTGGGGCCAAAACTCCTTTCGAAAAAATTTTAAAAAATCCCGAACGGAAAAACATTTTGAAAATCGTGAAAAATAGAAAACGAGTCGTCTTGCCATGAAACTTCACGTGAAGGCTTAAGGGACCATTGTATGAATTTACAAGCCATAAAAATGGCATTGGCACGTAGAAATATGAAGATGTGTCTAAACCCACCTACCACCCTATCGATCCACGGCTTGCATATCCCGTCTCTCTGAGCGCCCGTACGCTCGTTCCATGGGTTGACTTAGGCATACAGAGTTCATTCCTAGTCTAAGCATACGGAGTTCATTCCCAGTCTGAGATCGAACCGGACCGAGGGTTGCGGCAGCACATGCTGGGCTTCGGCATGTGCTGGTGCCACATTTCTCTTCGCCGGGGCTCGATCATCGGAGCATCGCCGGAGAACCTGACCGACGGTATTGGGCTTTCGACGATTGGGGGGTCGGGGGGTGTGCGCACATGATATGCGATGGGTGCTGGTACTTGGCCCTTATATTGGCACCCTATCCCTCATCAAACCACGAGAACTCACACCCACTTAAAGAGCAATTGAGATTTTACAAGTTTGCTGCCAATAGCCATTAAAGTGTCTGAATGGGGACACTTTTTTCAAATGGTCACAAAATCTTGCACACTTTCAAGTTTTTAGCTGAATGTTTTTGTGCATGCCAACAAAAATACAAGGATCATGTCTACCAAGTTTGGGGCCAAAACTCCTTCCAAAAAAATTTTTAAAAAATCTCGAACCGCAAAAAGTTTTGAAAATCATGAAAAATAGAACTTCATGTGAAGGCTTAAAACTTCATGTGAAGGCTTAAGGGACCATTGTATGAATTTACAAGCCATAAAAATGGCATTAGCACGTAGAAATATAAAGATGTGCCTAAACCCACCTACCACCCTATCGATCCACGGCTTGCGCATCCCGTCTCTCTGGCCGACGTAGTGCCCGCCTGCTCGCCCGCTCGTTTCATCAGTTCGCTTAGGCATACGGAGTTCATTCCCAGTCTAAGATCAGACCGGAATGAGGGTTGCAGTAGCAGGATCAGCAGCACGTAAAGGGGGACCCGGCCGATCCCCGACTTGCGCTTCAGCCCCTCTGGCCGACGAAGTACTTGCACGTTCATTTCATGGGTTGACTTAGGCAGACGGAGTTCATTCCCGGTCTAAGCATATAGAGTTCATTCTCAGTCTAAGATCGGATCGAACCGAGGGTTGTGGCAGCACATGCTGGGCTCGGGCGTTTGCTGGTGCCACATTTTTCTTTGCGGGGGCACCATCGCTAGAGTATCGCCGGAGAACCTGACCGGCGGCATTGGGGTTCTGGCGACGGGGGGGGGGCGGGGGGGTGTGCGCTCATGATTTGCAATGGGTGCTGGTACTTGGGCCTTATATTGGCCCACTATCCCGCATCAAACCTCGAGAACTCACACCCCCCTTAAAGAGCATTTAAGATTTTAGAGGTTTGCTGCCAGTAGCCATTAAAGTGTCTAAAGTAGGGACACTTTTTTCAAATGGTCACAAAATCTCGTACACTTCGAGTTTTTAGCTGAATTCTTTTGTGCGTGCCAAAAAAAATACAAAGATCACGTCTACCAAATTTGGAGCCAAAACGCCTTCCGAAAAAATTTTAAAAAATCTCATACCGTAAAAAATTTTGAAAATCGTGAAAAATAGAAAACGAGTCGTCTTCCCATGAAACTTCACGTGAAGGCTTAAGGGACCATTGTATGAATTTACAAGCCATAAAAATGGCATTGGCACCCAGAAATAAGAAGATGTGCCTAAACCCACCTACCACCCTATCGATCCACGGCTTGCGCATCCCGTCTCTCTGGCCGACGTAGTGCTTGCCAGCCCGTCTGCCCGCCTGCTCGTTTTCTCGATTGGATTAGGCATACAAAGTTCATTCCCAGTCTAAGATCAGATCAGACCGAGGGTTGCGGTAGGAGGATCGACAGCACGTAAAGGGGGACCCGACCGATCCCCGAGATGCATGCTCGTTTCGTGGTTTGACTTAGGCATATGGAGTTCATTCCCAGTCTAAGATCGGACCGGACCGAGGGTTACGGCAGCACATGCTGGGCTCGAACATGTGCTGGTGCTGCATTTTTCTTCGTCGGGGCACCATCGCCGAAGCATCGTCGAAGAACCTGACTGACAACATTGGGGTTCCGGCGATCGGGGGGGCCGGGGGGGGTGTGCTCACATGATGTGCGATGGGTGCTGGTACTTGGTCCTTATATTGGCCCCCTATCCCTCATCAAACCCTGAGAAGTCGCACCCCCTTAAAGAGAATTTGAGATTTTACAGGTTTGCTGCCAGTAGCCATTAAAGTGTCTAAAATGGGGACACTTTTTTCAAATGGTCACAAAATCTTGTACACTTCGAGTTTTTAGCTGATTTTTTTTGTGCAGGCCAACAAAAATACAAGGATCACGTCTACCAAGTTTGGGGAGAAAACTCCTTCTGAAAAAAGTTTAAAAAATCTTGAACCGCAAAAAGTTTCAAAAATCGTGAAAAATAGAAAACGAGTCGTCTTGCCATGACACTTCACGTGAAGGCTTAAAGGACCATTGTATGCATTTAAAAGCCATAAAAATGGAATTGGCACGCACAAATATGAAGATGTGCCTAAACCCACCTACCACCATATCTATCCATGGCTCGCGCATCCCGTCTCTCTGGCTGGCGTAGTGCCCACCCGCCCGCCCGCTCGTTTTGTTGCTTGGCTTAGGCATACGGAGTTCATTCCCAATCTAAGATCGGATTGGACCAAGGGTTGCGGTAGCACATACTGGGCTCGAGCATGTGCTGGTGCCGTATTTTTCTTCGTCGGGGCACCATCGCCGAAGCGTCGCCGGAGAACCTGACCGACGAATTGGGGTTCCGACGATCAGGGGGCCGGGGGGGTGTGCGCACATGATGTGCGATGGGTGCTGGTACTTGGACCTTATATTGGCCCCCTATCTCTCATCAAACCTCGAGAACTCACACCCCCTTAAAGAGCATTTGAGATTTTACAGGTTTGCTGCCAGTAGCCATTAAAGTGTCTGAAATGGGGACACTTTTTTCAAATGGTCACAAAATCTTCTACACTTCAAATTTTTAGCTGAATTTTTTTGTGCATGCCAAAAAAAATACAAGGATCACTTCTACTAAGTTTGGGGCCAAAACTCCTTCTGAAAAAATTTTAAAAAATCCTGAACCGTAAAAACTTTTGAAAATCTTAAAAAATAGAAAATGAGTCGTCTTGCCATAAACTTCACGTGAAGGCTTAAGGGACCATTGTATGAATTTACAAGCCAGAAAAATGGCATTGGCATGCAGAAATATGAAGATGTGCCTAAACCCACCTACCACCCTATCGATCCACGGCTTGCGCATCCCGTCTCTTTGGTTGGTGGAGTGCCCACCCGCCCGCTCGTTTCGTCAATTGGCTTAGGCATACGGAGTTTATTCCCAGTCTATGATCAGACCAGACTGACGGTTGCGGTAGCACATGCTGGGCTCGGGCATGTGCTGCTGTCGCATTTTTCTTCGCCAAGGCACCATCGTGGGAGCATCGCCGGAGAACCTGACCGGCGGTATTGGGGTTCCGATGATCGGGGGGCCGGGGGGTGTGCGCACATGATGTGCAATGGGTGCTGGTACTTGGGCCTTATATTGGCCCCCTATCCCTCATCAAACCTCTAGAACTCACACCCCCTTAAAGAGCATTTGAGATGTTACAGGTTTGCTGCCAGTAGCCATTAAAGTGTCTGAAATGGAGACACTTTTTTCAAATGGTCACAAAATCTTGTACACTTCAACTTTTTACCTGTTTTTTTTTGTGCATGACAACAAAAATACAAGGACCACGTCTACCAAGTTTGGGGCCAAAACTCCTTCCAAAAAAATTTTTAAAAAATCTCGAACCGTAAAAAGTTTGAAAAATCATGAAAAATAGAAAAACGTGTCGTCTTGCCATGAAACTTCACGTGAAGGCTTAAGGGACCATTGTATGAATTTACAAGCCATAAAGATGGCATTGGCATGCATGAATATAAAGATGTGCCAAAACCCACCTACCACCCAATCAATCCACGGCTTGCGCATCCCGTCTCTCTGGCCGACGTAGTGCCCGTCCGTCCGCTCGTTTCGTCGGTTGGCTTAGGCATACGGAGTTTATTCCCAGTCTAAGATTAGATCGGACTGAGGGTTGCGGTAGTAGGATCGGTAGCACACAAAGGGGGACCCGACCGATCCCCGGCTTGCTCATCTCGCCCCTCTGGCCGGCTAAGCGCCCGCACGCTCGTTTCGTGGGTTGACTTAGGCATACGGAGTTCATTCCCAGTCTAAGATTAAACCAGATCGAGGGTTGCGGTAGCACATGCTGGGCTCGAGCATGTGCTGGTGCCACATTTTTCTTCGTCGGGGCACCATCGTTGGAGCATTGCCTGAGAACCTAACCGGCGGCATTGGGGTTCTGGCGATCGGGGGGACCGGGGCGGTGCACGCACATGATGTGCGATGGGTGCTGGTACTTGGCCCTTATATTGGCCCCCTATCCCTCATCAAACCTCGAGAACTCACACCCCCTTAAAGAACATTTGAGATTTTACAGGTTTGCTGCCAGTAGCCATTAAAGTGTCTTAAATGGGGACACTTTTTTCAAATGGTCACAAAATCTTGTACACTTCGAGTTTTTAGCTAAATTGTTTTATGCATACCAACAAAAATACAAGGATCACGTCTACCAAGTTTGGAGCCAAAACTCCTTCTGAAAAAATTCTAAAAAATCCCAAACCGTAAAAAGTTTCAAAAATAGTGAAGAATAGAAAACGAGTCCTCTTGCCATGAAACTTCACGTGAAGGCTTAAGGGACCATTGTATGAATTTACAAAACATAAAAGTGGCATTGGCACGCAAAAATATGAAGATGTGCCAAAACCCACCTACCACCCTATCGATCCACGGCTTGCGCATCCGGTCTCTATGTCTGACTTAGTGCCCGCCAGCCCGCCCGCTCGTTTCGTCAGTTGGCTTAGGCATATGGAGTTCATTCCCAGTCAAAGATTGGATTGGATTGAGGGTTGCGGCAGCAGGATCGATAGCACGCAGAGGGGACCTGACCGATTCTCGGCTTGCGCATCCTGCCCCTCTGGTCGACTGAGCGCTCGCACGCTCGTTTCGTGTGTTGACTTAGGCATACGGAGTTCATTCCCAGTCTAAGCATACGGAGTTCATTCGCAGTCTAAGATCGGACTGGACCGAGAGTTGCGACAGCACATGCTGGGCTCGGGCATATGCTAGTGCCATATTTTTCTTCATCGGGGCACTATCGTCGGAGCATCGCCGGAGAACCTGACCGGTGGCATTGGGGATCCGGCGATCGGGGGGGCCGGGGGGTGTGCGCACATGATGTGTGATAGGTGCTAGAACTTGGCCCTTATATTGGCCCTCTATCCCTCATCAAACCTCGAGAACTCACACCCCCTTAAAGAGCATTTGAGATTTTACAGGTTTGCTGCTAGTAGCCATTAAAGTGTCTAAAATGGGGACACTTTTTTCAAATGGTCACAAAATCTTGTACACCTCAAGTTTTTAGCTGAATTTTTTTATGCATGAGAACAAAAATACAAGGATCACGTGTACCAAGTTTGGGGCCAAAACTCCTTCCGAAAAAATTTTAAAAATCCCAAACTGTAAAAGTATTCAAAAATTGTGAAAAATAGAAAACGAGTCGTCTTGCCATGAAACTTCACGTGAAGGCTTAAGGGACCATTGTATGAATTTACAAAACATAAAAGTGGCATTGGCACGTAGAAATATGAAGATGTCCCTAAACCCACCTACCACCCTATCGATCCACGGCTTACGCATCTCATCTCTCTGGTCGACGTCGTGCCCGCTCGTCCGCCCGTCTGCTCATCTCGTCAGTTGCCTTAGGCATACGGAGTTCATTCCTAATCTAAGATTGGACCAAACCGAGGGTTGCGGCAGTAGGGTCAGTAGCACGTAATGGGGGACCCGACCGATCCCCTCTAGCCGGCGGAGCGCCCGCACGCTCATTTCTTGGGTTGACTTAGGCATACGGAGTTCATTCCCAGTCTAAGCATACGGAGTTCATTCCCAGTCTAAGATCGGACCGGACTGAGGGTTGCGATAGCACATGCTGGGCTCGGGCATATGCTGGTGCCACATTTTTCTTTATCGGGGCACTATCGTCGGAGCATCGCCGGAGAACCTGACCAGCGACATTGGGGATCCGGCGATCGGGGGGGCCGGGGGGGGTGTGCGCACATGATGTGTGATGGGTGCTGGAACTTGGCCCTTATATTGGCCCCCTATCCCTCATCAAACCTCGAGAACTCACACCCCCTTAAAGAGCATTTGAGATTTTACAGGTTTGCTGCTAGTAGCCATTAAAGTGTCTAAAATGGGGACACTTTTTTCAAATGGTCATAAAATCTTGTACACTTCAAGTTTTTAGCTGAAGTTTTTTGTGCGTGAGAACAAAAATACAAGGATCACGTCTACCAAGTTTGGGGCCAAAACTCCTTCCGAAAAAATTTTAAAAATCCCAAACTGCAAAAAGTTTCAAAAATCATGAAAAATAAAAAATGAGTTGTCTTGCCATGAAACTTCACGTGAAGGCTTAAGGGACCATTGTATGAATTTACAAGCCATAAAAATGGCATTGGCATGCAGAAATATGAAGATGTGCCTAAACCCACCTACCACCCCATCGATCCACGGCTTGCGCATCCCGTCTCTCTGGCCGACGTAGTGCCCGCCTACCCGCTCGTTTCGTCAGTTGGCTTAGGCATACGGAGTTCATTCGCCGTCTAAGATTGGACCAGACCGAGGGTTGCAGTAGCAGGATCGGCAGCATGCAGAGGGGGACCCGACCGATCCCCGGCTTGCGCATCCCACCTCTCTGGCCGGCTGAGCGCCCGTACGCTCGTTTCGTGGGTTGACTCAGGCATACGGAGTTCATTGCTAGTCTAAGCATATGAAGTTCATTCCCAGTCTAAGATCAGACCAAACCAAGGTTTCCGGCAGCACATGCTAGGTTGGGCATGTGCTGGTGCTGTATTTTCTTCGTCGAGGCACCATCGTCGGAGCATCGTCGGAGCATCGTCGGAGAACCTGACCGGCAGCATTGGGGTTCTGGCGATCGGGCGGGCCGAGGGGGGCGTGCGCAGATGATGTGCGATGGGTGCTGGTACTTGCCCCCTATATTGGCCCCCTATCCCTCATAAAACCTCAAGAAATCACACCCCCTTAAAGAGCATGTGAGATTTTACAGGTTTGCTGCCAGTAGCAATTAAAGTGTCTGAAATGGGGACACTTTTTTCAAATGGTCACAAAATCTTGTACACTTCAAGTTTTTAGCTGAAGTTTTTTGTGCATGCCAACCAAAATACAAGGATCACGTCTACCAAGTTTCGGGCCAAAACTCCTTCCGAAAAAATTTTCAAAAAATCCTGAACAGTAAAATTTTTTTAAAATCGTGAAAAATAGAAAAATAGTTGTCTTGCCATGAAACTTCACGTGAAGGCTTAAGGGACCATTGTATGAATTTACAAGCCATAAAAATGAAATTGGCACGTAGAAACATGAAGATGTGCCTAAACCCACCTACCACCCTATCGATCCACGGCTTGCGCATCCCATCTTCCTGGCTGGCGTAGTGCTCGCCCGCCCGCCTTCCCGCTCGTTTCGTCGGTTAGCTTAGGCATATGGAGTTTATTCCCAGTCTAAGATTGGACCAGACAGCGGGTTGCAACAGAAAGATCGGTAGCATGCAGAGGGGGACCCAACCGATCCCCAGCGTACTCAACCCGCCCCTCTGGCCGGATGAGCGCCCGCACACTCGTTTCATGGGTTGACTTAGGCATACGGAGTTCATTCCCAGTCTAAGATCGGATCGGACCGAGGGTTGCGGCAGCACATTCTGGGCTCGTTCTTGTGCTGGTACCATGTTTTTCTTCGCCAGGGCACCATCGTCGGAGCATCACCGGAGAACCTGACCGACGGTATTGGGGTTCTGACGATCGGGGGGGCCGGGGGGGTGTGCGCACATGATGTGCGATGAGTGCTGGCACTTGGCCATTATATTGGCCCCCTATCCCTCATCAAACCTCAAGAACTCACACCCCCTTAAAGAGGATTTGAGATTTTACAGGTTTGCTGCCAGTAGCCATTAAAGTGTCTGAAATGGGAACACTTTTTTCAAATGGTCACAAAATCTTGTACACTTCGAGTTTTTAGTTGAATTTTTTTGTGCATGCTAACAAAAATACAAGGATCACGTCTACCAAGTTTGTTGCTAAAAATCCTTCCGAAAAAATTTTAAAAAATCCCGAACCGTAAAAGGTATAAAAAATCATGAAAAATAGAAAACGAGTCGTCTTGCCATGAAAGTTCATGTGAAGGCTTAAGGGACCATTGTATGAATTTACAAGCCATAGAAATGGCATTGGCATGCAGAAATATGATGATGTGCCTAAAATCACCTACCACCATATCGATCCACGACTTGCGCATCCCGTCTCTCTGGCCGACGTAGAGCCTGTCCGCCTGCCCGCCTGCTCGTTTCATCGGTTGGCTTAGGCATACGAAGTCCATTCCCAGTCTAAGATCAGACCAGACCGAGGGTTGCGATAGCAGGATCGGCAACACGTAGAAGGGGACCCAGTCGATCCCCTGCTTGCGCATCCCAGCCCTCTGGCCGGCTGAGCACCCGCACGCTCATTTCGTGGGTTGACTTAGGCATACGGAGTTCATTGCCAATCTAAGCATATGGAGTTCATTCCCAGTCTAAGATCAGACCGGACTGAGGGTTGCGGCAGCACATGCTACGCTTGCGCATGTGCTGGTGTAGCATTTTTCTTCGACGAGGCACCATTATCGGAGCATCGCAAGAGAACCTGACCGACGGCTTTGAGGTTTCGACGAACGGGGGGTCGGGGCGGGTGTGCGCACATGATGTGCGATGCATGCTGGTACTTAACCCGCATACGGAGTTCATTCCCAGTCTAAGCATACAGAGATCATTCCCAGTCTAAGATCGGATCGGACCGGCGGCATTGGGGTTCCGACGATCGGGGGGCCCGGGGGGGTGTGCGCACATGATGTGCCATGGGTGCTGGTACTTGGCCCTTATATTGGCCCCCTATCCCTCATCAAACCTCGAGAATGCACACCCCCTTAAAGAGCATTTAAGATTTTACAGGTTTGCTGCCAGCAGCAATTAAAGTGTTTGAAATGGGGACACTTTTTTCAAATGGTCACAAAATCTTGTACACTTCGAGTTTTTAGCTGAATGTTTTTGTGCATGCCAACAAAAATACAAGGATCACGTCTACCAAGTTTGCGGCCAAAACTCCTTTCGAAAAAATTTTAAAAAATCTCGAACCGTAAAAAGTTTCAAAAATCATGAAAAATAGAAAACGAGTTGTCTTGCCATGAAACTTCACGTGAAGGATTAAGGGACCATTGTATGAATTTACAAGCCACAAAAATGGCATTGGCATGCAGAAATATGAAGATGTGCCTAAACCCACCTACCACTCTATCGATTCACGACTTGCGTATCCCGTCTCTCTGGCCGACGTAGTGCCCGCCCGCCCGCTCATTTCGTCGGTTGGCTTAGGCATACGAAGTTCATTCCTAGTCTAAGATCAGACCGGATCGAGGGTTGTGGCAGCAGGTAGAGGGGGACCCGATCGATCCTTGGTTTGCGCATCCCGCCCCTCTGGTCGGCTGAGCACCCGCACGCTCGTTTTATGGGTTGACTTAGGCATACGGCGTTCATTCCCAGTCTAAGCATACGGAGTTCATTCCCAGTCTAAGATCGGTCCGGACCGAGGGTTACAGCAGCACATGCTGGGCTCGAGCATGTGTTGGTGCTGCGTTTTTCTTCGTCGGGGCACCATCGGCAGAGCATCGTTGAGAACCTGACTGGTGACTTTGGGGTCCGACGATCGGGGGGGTTGGGGGGTGTGCGCACATGATGTGTGATAGGTGCTGGTACTTGGCCCTTATATTGGCCCCCTATCCCTCATCAAACCTCGAGAACTCACACCTCCTTAAAGAGCATTTCAGATTTTACAGGTTTGCTGCCAGTAGCCATTAAAATGTCTGAAATGGGGACACTTTTTTCAAATGGTCACAAAATCTTGTACACTTCGAGTTTTTAGCTAAATTTTTTTGTGCATGCCAACAAAAATACAAGGATCACGTCTACCAAGTTTGGGGCCAAAACTCCTTTCGAAAAACTTTTAAAAAATCCTGAACCACAAAAAGTTTCAAAAATCATGAAAAATAGAAAACGAGTCGTCTTGCCATGAAACTTCACGTGAAGGCTTAAAGGACCATTGTATGAATTTAGAAGCCATAAAAATGGCATTGGCATGCAGAAAATATGAAGATGTGGCTAAACCCACCTACCACCGTATCGATCCATGACTTGCGCATCCCATCTCTCTGGCCAGCATAGTCCCCGCCCACCCGCCCACTCGTTTCGTCGGTTGGCTTAGATATACGGAGAACCTGACTAGCGGCATTCGGGTTCCAGCGATCGAGGGGGCCAAGGGGGTGTGCGCACATGATGTGCGATGGGTGGTGGAACTTGGCCCTTATATTGGCCCCCTATCCCTCACCAAACCCCGAGAGCTCACACCCCCTTAAAGAGCATTTGAGATTTTATAGGTTTGCTACTAGTAGCCATGAAAGTGTCTGAAATGGGGACACTTTTTTCAAATGGCCACAAAATCTTGTACACTTCGAGTTTTTAGCTAAATTTTTTTGTACAAGCCAAAAAAAATACAAGGATCATGTCTACCAAGTTTGGGGCCAAAACTCCATCCAAAAAAATTTTTAAAAATCTCGAACCGCAAAAAGTTTCAAAAATCATGAAAAATAGAAAACGAGTCGTCTTGCCATGAAACTTGACGTGAAGGCTTAATGGACCAATGCATGAATTTACAAGCCATAAAAATGGCTTTGGCAAGCAGAAATATGAAGATGTGCCTAAACCCACCTACCACCCTATCGATCCACGGCTTGCACATCCCGTCTCTCTGGCCGGTGGAATGCCCGCCCGCCCGCCCGCTCATTTCATCGGTTACCTTAGGCATACGGAGTTCATTCCCAGTCTAAGATCCGACCGAACCGAGGGTTGCGGCAGCCGAATCAACAGCATGTAGAGGGGGACCCAGCCGATCCTCGGCTTATGCATCCCGCCCCTCTGGCCGGCTGACCGCTCGCACACTCGTTTCGTGGGTTGACTTAGGCATACGGAGTTCATTCCTAGTCTAAGCATAGGGAGTTCATTCCCAGTCTAAGATCAGACCGGACCGAGGGTTACGACAGCACATGCTGGGCTCGGGCATGTGCTAGTGCCGCATTTTTCTTCGTCGGGGCACCATCGCCAGAGCATCGTTGAAGAACCTGACCGACGGCATTGGGGTTCCGGCGATCGGGGGTGCCGGGGGGGTGTGGACACATGATGTGCGATGGGTGCTGGTACTTGGCCCTTATATTGGCCCCCTATCCCTCATCAAACCTTGAGAACTTACACCCCCTTAAAGAGCATTTGAGATTTTACAGGTTTGCTGCCAGTAGCAATTAAAGTGTTTGAAATAGGGACACTTTTTTCAAATGGTCACAAAATCTTGTACAATTCGAGTTTTTAGCTGAATTTTTTTGTGCATGCCAACAAAAGTACACGGATCACGTCTACCAAGTTTGGGGCCAAAACGCCTTCCGAAAAAATTTTAAAAAATCCTAAATCGTAAAAAGTTTCAAAAATCATGAAAAATAGAAATTGAGTCGTCTTGCCATGAAACTTCACGTGAAGGCTTAAGGGACCACTGTATGAATTTACAAGCCATAAAAATGGCATTAGCATGCAGAAATATGAAGATGTGGCTAAACCCACCTACCACCCTATCGATCCACGGCTTGCGCATCCCGTCTCTCTGGCTGACGTAGTGCCCACCCGCCCACCTGTCCGCTCGTTTCATCGGTTGGCTTAGGCATACGGAGTTCATTCCCAGTCTAAGATTGGATTGGACCAAGGGTTGCAGCGGCAGGATCGGCAGCACGCAAAAGGGGACCCGACCGATCCCCGGCTTGCGCATCCCGCCCCTCTGGCCGACTGAGCGCCCGCACACTCATTTCGTGGGTTGACTTAGGCATATGGAGTTCATTCCCAGTCTCAGCATACAGAGTTCATTCCCAGTCTAAGATCAGATCGGATCGAGGGTTACGGCAGCACATGCTGGGCTTGAGCATGTGCCGGCATTTTTCTTTGCTTGGGCACCATCACCGGAGCATCGCCGGAGAACCTGATCAGCGATATTGGGGTTCCGACGATCGTAGGGGCCGAGAGGGGGTGTGCGCACATGATGTGCGATGGGTACTGGTACTTGGCCATTATATTGGGCCCCTATCCCTCATAAAAAATCTAAAACTCACTCCCCCTTAAAGAGCGTTTTAGATTTTACAGGTTTGCTTCTAGTAGCCATTAAAGTTTCTGAAATGGGGACACTTTTTTCAAATGGTCACAAAATCTTGTAAACTCTGAGTTTTTAGCTGAATTTTTTTCCATGCCAAAAAAAGTACACGGATCACGTCTACCAAGTTTGGGGCCAAAACTCCTTCCGAAAAAATTTTAAAAAATCCCGAATCGTAAAAAGTTTTAAAAATCATGAAAAATAAAAATTGAGTCGTCTTGCCATCAAACTTCACGTGAAGGCTTAAGGGACCATTGTAAGAATTTACAACCCATAAAAATGGCATTAGCACGCAGAAATATGAAGATGTGCCTAAACCCATCTACCACCCTATCGATCCACGGCTTGCGCATCCCATCTCTCTAGCCGACGTAGTGCCCGCCCGTCCGCCCGCCCGTTCATTTCGTCGGTTGGCTTATGCATACGGAGTTCATTCCTTGTCTAAGATCGAACTAGACCAAGGGTTGTAGCGGCAGGATCGACAGCACGCAGAAGGGGACCCGATCGATCCCCAGCTTGCGCATCCCGCCCCTCTGGCCGACTGAGCGCCCGCACACTCGTTTCGTGGGTTGACTTAGGCATGCGGAGTTCATTCCCAGTCTAAGCATACGGAGTTCATTCCCAGTCTAAGCATACGGAGTTCATTCCCAGTCTAAGATCAGATCGGACCGAGGGTTGCGGTAGCAGGATCGGCAGCACACAGAAGGGAACCCAACCGATCCCTAGCTTGTGCATCTCACCCCTCTGGCCTGCTGAGCGCCTGTACGCTCGTTTTGTTGGTTGACTTAGGCATACGGAGTTCATTCCCAGTCCAACCATACGAAGTTCATTCTCGGTCTAAGCATACAGAGGTGTGCACACATGATGTGTGATGGGTACTGGTACTTGGCCGTTATATTGGCCCCCTATCCCTCATCAAACCTCGAGAACTCACACCCCCTTAAAGTGCATTTGAGATTTTACAGGTTTGCTACCAGTAGCCATTAAAGTGTCTAAAATGGGGACACTTTTTTCAAATGGTCACAAAATCTTGTACACTTTGAGTTTTTAGGTGAATTTTTTTTTTGCATGCCAACAATAATACAAGGATCCCATCTACCAAGTTTGAGACCAAAACTCCTTCCAAAAAAATTTTAAAAAATCTCGAACCATAAAAAGTTTTGAAAATCGTGAAAAATACAAAACGAGTCGTCTTACCATGAAACTTCATGTGAAGGCTTAAGGGACCATTGTTTGAATTTACAAGCCATAAAAATGGCATTGGCACGTAGAAATATGAAGATGTGCCTAAACCCACCTACCACCCTATCGATCCATGGCTTGCGCATCCCGTCTCTCTGGTCGACGTAGTGCCCGCCCGCTCGTCCGCCCGCTCATTTCGTCGGCTGGCTTAGGCATACAGAGTTCATTCCCAGTCTAAGATCGGATCAAATCGAGGGTTGCAGCAGCAGGATCAGCAGCACGCAGAGGGGGACCCGACCGATCCTCAGCTTGCGCATCATATGAGACAAGATGTGATGGACAACACGAAGACTTGCCTTATTTACCAACAAGACAAAGTCAAAAAGAGGAAACCTGTGGGCATGCTAGAACCATTATCGGTACCCACCAAACCGTGGGAAAGCATCTCCTTCAATTTCATTTCGAGCCTACCCAAGGTTGGAGATCTTGGAACTATCTTGGTGGTAATTGACCGGTTCTCCAAGTATGCCACATTCATCCCCGCTCACAAGTATTGTACAGTAGAAGACACAGCTCGACTATTGTTCAAACATGTGGTCAAATATTGGGGCCTCCCTCAAAACATCATCAGTGATAGAGATCCGAGATTCACGGGGTCCTTTTGGAGGGAACTTTTCAAGATTTTGGGGTCCCAACTCAACATCTCTTCGAGCTACCATCCTCAAACAGATGGCCAAACGAAATGTTTCAATGGATTGTTGGAGGAATATTTGAGGCACTTTGTCCAAGCCAACCAAAAGGACTGGCCTTCATTGTTGGACGTTGCTCAACTCTGCTTTAATTCCAACAAGAGCTCTTCCACTAACAAGAGCCCATTTGAGGTGGTCACCGGACAACTACCAAGGCTACCCCACACTTCCTTGGAACAATATGGAGGAAAGAATCTGAGAGCTTTCAACTTCAGCAAGGAGTGGAAACAAAACATAGAGATTGCATAAGCTTACCTGGAGAAGGCATCAAAGCGGATGAAAAAATGGGCAGACAAGAATCGCAGAGCTCAGCAATTCCAAGTTGGTGATTTGGTTCTAGTCCGACTAGTTCCAGAACAAACCAGGTTCCTAAGAAAGAGAGATCATAGACTGGTGCGCAAATATAAAGGTCCAGTAAGGGTCATTTCCAAGGTGGGAAACGCTTCTTACAAAATTGACCCACCAAAGTGGATGAAGGTGCACCCAGTATTTCATGTAAGCAACCTGAAGCCTTTTCATGTAGATCCTACAGATATTAGTCGAAGGGAGCCAACTAGAGCCGCCATCACCATGAAGCCACCCTCAGAGCGTCGAGTCAAAGAGATCTTAGCCGACAGGGAAACCAAGATATCTCGAAGACTAGTTCGGGAATACTTAGTGAAGTGGGAGGGCTTAGGACTAGAAGAAACCAGCTGGGAGAGAGAACACGACCTCCAAAGATTTCAAAGGAAGATTGAAGAATTTCAAGCTAGCAAGTCGACGAGGACATCGATAGAATAGGTGGGGGAGGATGTCATGAGTCACCCTTGTATAGGGCCATGATCGGGACTTAGGTTGCCATGAGCCACCCATGTATAGGGCCATGGCCGGGTAGATCCCTTGTGCTAGGAAAAGTGTCCCCATTTCAAACATTGTAACGGTTACTGGTAGCATAGCTCTAAAAGTTCTAAGGCTTTTTAGGGGGGTGAGCCGGCAGCATAGTGTTGGGCTGTCTCACCGGGTGCTATGCGAGCTTAGGCCACCCACCAAGGGCTGCCCCCTGGCCCTGGTGATGGTGGGAGGTCCCGATGTATGATTCCCATTTATAATAAAATTCACCCCGATTGAATGCTCGATTGTTACCTCGATGCGTTTCTTTCTTTCTCGATGTGAATGTGCCTTGTTGTTTGTGTATGCTTGAGATTGACCTCGATATATTGTGCCTTATTGTGAATGCTTGAGACTAACCATGGTTTATGCTTATTTGTTCAGATATCGATCTATTGAAGGCTGACTTGGGTGGAAGCATCCATTCAAGTGCCACACGGGCTAGTGCTTGTTGAGAGAAAGCTTAGTCCGTGACACCCGGCTTATGCATCCCGCCCCTCTGGCCGGCTGAGAGCCTGTACGCTCGTTTCATGGGTTAACTTAAGCATATGAAGTTCATTCCCAATCTAAGCATATGGAGTTCATTCCCAGTCTAAGATCGGACTGGACCGAGGGTTACGGTAGCACATGCTGGGCTCGTGCATGTGCTGGTGCTGCATTTTTCTTCATCGGGGAACCATCATCGGAGCATTGCCGGAGATCCAGACCGGCGGCATTGGGGTTCCAGTGATCGGGGGGGCCGGGGGGTGTGCGCACATGATGTGCGAAGGCTGCTGGTACTAGGCCCTTATATTGGCCCCCTATCCCTCATCAAACCTCGAGAACTCACACCCCCTTAAAAAGCATTTGAGATTTTACAGGTTTGCTGCCAGTAGCAATTAAAGTGTCTGAAATGGGGACACTTTTTTCAAATGGTCACAAAATCTTGTACAGTTCAAGTTTTTAGCTGAATTTTTTTGTGCATGCCAACAAAAATACAAGGATCATATCTACCAAGTTTGAGGCCAAAACTCCTTCCAAAAAATTTTTAAAAATCTTGAACCGTAAAAAGTTTCAAAAATCGTGAAAAATAGAAAACAAGTCGTTTTGCCATGAAACTTCACGTGAAGCCTTAAGGGACCATTGTATGAATTTACAAGCCATAAAAATGGCATTGGCACGCAGAAATATGAAGATGTGCATAAACCCACCTACCACCCTATCGATCCATGGCTTGCGCGTCCCATCTCTCTAGCCGACGTAGTGCCCGCCCGGCCGCCCGACCGCTCGTTTCGTCGGTTGGCTTAGGCATACGGAGTTCATTCCCAATCTAAGATTGGATCAAACCGAGGGTTGTAGCAGCAGGATCAGTAGCACGTAGAGGGGGACCCGACAGATCCTCGGCTTGCGCATCCCGCCCCTCTGGCCGGCTGAGCGACCACACTCTCGTTTCATGGGTTGACTTAGGCATACGGAGTTCATTCCCAGTCTAAGAATACGGAGTTCATTCCCAGTCTAAAATTGGACCAGACCGAGGATTACGGCAGCACATACTGGGCTCGGGCATGTGCTGGTGCCGCATTTTTCTTCGCCGGGGCACCATCGCCGGAGCATCGTCGGAGAGCATGACCGACGGCATTGGGGTTCCGACGATCGGTGGGGCCGGGCGGGGTGTGCGCCCATGATGTGCGATGGGTGCTGGTACTTGGCCCTTATATTGGCCCCCTATCCCTCATCAAACCTTGGGAACTCACACCCCCTTAAAGAGCATTTGAGATTTTACAGGTTTGCTGCTAGTACCCATTAAAGTGTTTTAAATGGGGACATTTTTTTCAAATGATCACAAAATCTTGTACAGTTCGAGTTTTTAGCTGAATTTTTTTGTGCACGCCAAAAAAAATACAAGGATCACGTCTACCAAGTTTGAGACCAAAAATCCTTCCAAAAAAATTTTAAAAAATCCTGAACCGTAAAAAGTTTCAAAAATCGTGAAAAATAGAAAACAAGTCGTTTTGCCATGAAACTTCACGTGAAGGCTTAAGGGACCATTGTATGAATTTACAAGCCATAAAAATGGTATTGGCATGTAGAAATATGAAGATGCGCCTAAACCCACCTGCCACCCTATCGATCCACGGCTTGCGCGTCCCCTCTCTCTGGCCGACGTAGTGCCCGCTCGGCCGCCCGGCCGCTCGTTTCGTCGGTTGGCTTAGGCATATGGAGTTCATTCCCAGTCTAAGATCAGATCAAAGCAAGGGTTGTAGTAGCAAGATCAGCAGCATGCAGAGGGGGACCCGACCGATCCTCGGCTTGCGCATCCCGCCCCTCTGGCCGGCTGAACGACTGCACGCATATTTCGTGGGTTGACTTAGGCATACGGAGTTCATTCCCAGTCTAAGAATACGGAGTTCATTCCCAGTGTAAAATCAGATCAAACCGAGGATTACGGCAGCACATGCTGGGCTCGGGAATGTGCTAGTGCCGTATTTTTTTTCGTCGGGGCACCATCGCCAGGGAGCTTGATCGGCGGCATTGGGGTTCCGGCGATCGGGGGGGCCGGGCAGGGTGTGCGCCCATGATGTGCGATGGGTGCTGGTACTTGGCCCTTATATTGGCCCCCTATCCCTCATCAAACCTTGAGAACTCACACCCCCTTAAAGAGCATTTGAGATTTTACAGGTTTGCTGCCAGTAGCCGTTAAAGTGTCTAAAATGGGGACACTTTTTTCAAATGGTCACAAAATCTTTTACACTTCGAGCTTTTAGCTGAATTTTTTTGTGCATGCCAAAAAAAATACAAGGATCACGTCTACCAAGTTTGGGGCCAAAACTCCTTCCGAAAAAATTTTCAAAAATCCCAAACTGTAAAAAGTTTCAAAAATCGTGAAAAATAGAAAACGAGTCGTCTTGCCATGAAACTTCACGTGAAGTCTTAAGGGCCCGTTGTATGAATTTACAAGCCATAAAAATGGCATTGGCACGTAGAAATATGAAGATGTGCCTATATCCACCTACCACCCTATCGATCCATGGCTTGCGCATCATATCTCTCTGGCCGACGTAGCGCCCGCATGCCCGCCTGCCCACTCGTTTCATCGGTTGGCTTAGGCATACGAGTTCATTCCCAGTCTAAGATCAGACTGGATCGAGGGTTGCGGCAGTAGGATTGATAGCACACAGAGGGGGACTCGACCGATCCTTGGCTTACGCATCCCGCCCCTCTGGTCGACTGAGCGCCCGCACACTCGTTTCGTGGGTTGACTTAGGCATATGAACTTTATTCCCAGTGTAAGCATACGGAGTTCATTCCCAGTGTAAGATCAGATCGGACCGAGGGTTACGGCAGCACATGCTGGGCTCGGGCATGTGCTGGTGCCACATTTTTCTTCGCCAGGGCACCATCGCAAGAGCAACATCGGAGAACCTGACCGGCGGCATTGGGGTTCCGGCGATCGAGGGTGCCGGGGGGTGTGCGCACATGATGTGCGATGGGTGCTGGTACTTGGCCCTTATATTGGCCCCCTATCCCTCATCAAACCTTGAGAACTCACACCCCTTAAAGAGCATTTGAGATTTTATAGGTTTGCTGCCAGTAGCCTTTAAAGTGTTTGAAATGGGGACACTTTTTTCAAATGGTCACAAAATCTTGTATACTTCAAGTTTTTAGCTGAATTTTTCTGTGCACGCCAAAAAAAAATACAAGGATCATGTCTACCAAGTTTGTGGCCAAAACTCCTTCCGAAAAAATTTTAAAAAATCCCAAACCGTAAAAAGTTTCAAAAATCATGAAAAATAGAAAACGAGTCGTCTTGCTATGAAACTTCACGTGAAGGCTTAAGGGACCATTGTATGAATTTACAAGCCATAAAAATGGCATTGGCATGCAGAAATATGAAGATGTGCCTAAACCCACCTACCACCCTATCGATCCACGGCTTGCGCATCTCATCTCTCTGGCCGGCGTAGTGCCCGCCCGCCCGCCCGCCCGCTCGTTTCGTCGGTTGGCTTAGGCATACGGAGCTCATTCCCAGCCTAAGATTGGATCAGACTGAGGGTTGCGACAGCAGGATCAGCAGCACACAGAGTGGGACCCGATCGATCCCCGGCTTATGCATCTCGCCCCTTTGGCCGGTTGAGCGCCCGCACGTTCGTTTCGTGGGTTGACTTAGGCATATGAAGTTCATTCGCAGTCTAAACATACGGAGTTCATTCCCAGTCTAAGATCGGACCGGACTGAGGGTTACGGCAGCAGATGCTAGGCTTGGGCATGTGCTGGTGTCGCATTTTTCTTCGTCGGGGCACCATCGTCGGAGTATCGTCGGAGAACCTGACCGGCGGCATTGGAGTTCCAACGATCGGGGGGGTCGGGCGGGTGTGCACACACGATGTGCGATGGGTGCTGGTAGTTGGCCCTTATATTGGCCACCTATCCATCATCAAACGTCGAGAACTCTCACCCCCTTAAAGAGCATTTGAGATTTTACAGGTTTGCTGCCAGTAGCCATTAAAGTGTCTTAAATGGGGACACTTTTTTCAAATGGTCACAAAATCTTGTACACATCAAGTTTTTAGCTGATTTTTTTTGTGCATGCCAACGAAAATACAAGGATCACATCTACCAAGTATGGGGCCAAAACACCTTTCGTAAAAATTTTAAAAAATCTCGAACCACAAAAACTTCACGTGAAGGCTTAAGCGACCATTGTATGAATTTACAAGCCATAAAAATGGCATTGGCATACAAAAATATGAAGATGTACCTAAACCCACCTACCACCCTATCAATCCATGGCTTGCGCATCCCGTCTCTCTGGCCGACGTAGTGCCCGCCCGCCCGCCCACCCGCTCGTTTCATTGGTTGGCTTAGGCATACGGACCCAACCGATCCCTGGCTTGCGCATCCTGCCCCTCTAGCCGGCTTAGCGCCCGTACGCTCGTTTCATGGGTTGACTTAGGCATACGGAGTTCATTTCCAGTCTAAGCATACGGAGTTCATTCCCAATCTAAGATCGGATCGGAACGAGGGTTGCGGTAGCACATGCTGGGATCGGGCATGTGCTGGTGCCGTATTTCTCTTCGCAGGGGCACCATCGTCGGAGCATCGCCCCAGAGCTTGACCAACGGTATTAGGGTTTCGGTGATCAGGGGGGCTGGGGGGTGTGCGCACAAGGTGTGCGATGGGTGCTGGTACTTGGCCCTTATATTGGCCCCCTATGGCTCATCAAACCTCGAGAACTCACACCCCTTTAAAGAGCATTTGAGATTTTACAGGTTTGCTGCCAATAGCCATTAAAGTGTTTGAAATGGGGACACTTTTTTCAAATGGTCACAAAATCTTAAATACTTCGAGTTTTTAGCTGAAATTTTTTGTGCATGCCAAAAAAAATACAAGGATCACGCCTACCAACTTTGGGGCCAAAACACCTCCCGAAAAATTTAAAAAAATCCCGAACCGCAAAAAGTTTCAAAAATCATGAAAAATAGAAAACAAGTCGTCTTACCATGAAACCTCACGTGAAGACTTAAGGGACCATTGTATGAATATACAAGCCATAAAAATGGCATTGGCATGCAGAAATATGAAGATGTGCCTAAAACCACCTACCACCCTATCGATCCACGGCTTGCGCATCCCGTCTCTCTGGCTGGCGTAGTGCCCGCCCGCCCGCTCATTTCGTTCGTTGGCTTAGGCATACGGAGTTCATTCCCAGTCTAAGATTGGACTAGACCGAGGGTTATGGTAGCAGGATCGGTAGCACACAGAGGGGGACCCGACTGATCCCTGACTTACGCATCCCGCCCCTTTGGCCGGCTGATCGCCCGCATGCTCGTTTTATGGGTTGACTTTGGCATACGGAGTTCATTCCTAGTCTAAGCATACGGAGTTCATTCCTAGTCTAAAATCGAACTGGACCGAGGGTTGCGGTAGCATATGCTAGGCTCGGGCATGTGCTGGTGCCGCATTTTTCTTCGTCGGGGCACTATCGTCGGAGCATCGTCGGAGAACCTGACCGACGGCATTGGGGTTCCGACAATCGGGGGGCCGGGGGGTGTGCACACATGATGTGCGATGGGTGCTGGTACTTGGCCCTTAGATTGGCCCCCTATCCCTCATCAAACCTCAAGAACTCACACCCACTTAAAGAGCATTTGAGATTTTATAGGTTTGCTGCCAGTAGGCATTAAAGTGTCTGAAATGGGGACACTTTTTTCAAATGGTCACAAAATCTTGTACACTTCGAGTTTTTAACTGAATTTTTTTGTGCATGCCAAAAAAAATACAAGGATCACGTCTACGAAGTTTGGGGCCAAAACTCTTTCCGAAAAAATTTTAAAAAATCTCGAACTGCGAATGGTTTTGAAAATCGTGAAAAATATAAAACGAGTCGCCTTGCCATGAAACTTCACGTGAAGGCTTAAACGACCATTGTATGAATTTGCAAGCCATAAAAATGGCATTGGCATCCAGAAATATGAAGATGTGCCTAAACCCACCTACCACCCTATCGATCCACAGCTTGCGCACCTCGTCTCTCTGTCCGGTGTAGTGCCTACCCGCCCGCTTGTTTCGTCGGTTGGCTTAGGCATACGGAGTTCATTCCCAGTCTAAGATCTGACCAGACCGAGGGTTGCGGCAGTAGGATCGACAGCACGCAGAGGGGGACCCGATCGACCCCCCGGCTTGCCCATCCTGCCCCTTTGGTCGGCTGAGCGCCTGAACGCTCGTTTCGTGGGTTGACTTAGGCATACGGAGTTCATTCCCAATCCAAGATTGGAAAAAACCGAGGGTTGTGACAGCACATGCTGGGCTAGGGCATGTGCTGGCGCTGCATTTTTCTTCGTCGGGGCACCATCACCGGAGAACCTGACCGACGACATTGGGGTTTCGACGATCGGGGGGGCTGGGGGGGTCTGCGCACATGATGTGTGATGGGTGCTGGTACTTGGCCCTTATATTGGCCCCCTATCCCTCATTAAACCGCAAGAACTCACTCACCCTTAAAGAGCATTTGAGATTTTACAGGTTTGCTGCCAGTAGGCATTAATGTGTCCGAAATTGGGACACTTTTTTCAAGTGGTCACAAAATCTTGTACACTTCGAGTTTTTAGCTGAATTTTTTTGTGCATGCAAACAAAAATAAAAGGATTACATCTACCAAGTTTAGGGTCAAAACTCCTTCCGAAAAAATTTTAAAAAATCCTGAACCGTAAAAAGTTTCAAAATTCGTGAAAAATAGAAAACAAGTCGTCTTGCTAGTAAACTTCACGTGAAGGCTTAAGGGACAATTGTATGAATTTACAAGCCATAAAAATGGCATTGGCATGCAGAAATATGAAGATGTGCCTAAACCCACCTACTACCCTATCGATCCACGGCTTGCGCATCCCGTCTCTTTGGTCGGCGTAGTGCCCGCCCGTCCGTCCGCACGCTAGTTTCATCAGTTGGCTTAGGCATACGGAGTTCATTCCCAGTCTAAGATTGGATCAGACCGAGGGTTACGGTAGCAGGATCGGTAGCACGTAGAGGGGGACCCGACCGATCCCCGGCTTGCGCATCCTGCCCCTCTGGCCTGCTGAGCGCCCGCACGCTCGTTTTGTGGATTGACTTAGGCTCACGGAGTTCATTCCCAGTCTAAGCATACGGAGTTCATTCCCAGTCTAAGATCAGACCGGACCGAGGGTTGTGACAGCACATGCTGGGCTCAGGCATGTGCTGGTGCCACATTTTTCTTCGTCGGGGCACCATCATTGGAGCATCATCGAAGAACCTGACCGGCGACATTGGGCTTCCGGGGATCGAGAGTGCCGGGGGGTGTGCGCACATGATGTGCGATGGGTGATGGTATTTGGCCCTTATATTGGCCCCCTATCCCTCATCAAACCTCGAGAACTCACACCCCCATAAAGAGCATTTCAGATTTTATAGGTTTGCTGCCAGTAGCCTTTAAAGTGTCTGAAATGGGGACACTTTTTTCAAATGGTCACAAAATCTTGTACACTTTGAGTTTTTAGCTGAATTTTTTTTGTGCATGCCAACAAAAATACAAGGATCACGTCTACCAAGTTTGGGGCCAAGACTCCTTATAAAAAAATTTTAAGAAATTCTGAACCGTAAAAAGTTTCGAAAATCGTGAAAAAGAGAAAACGAGTCATCTTGCCATGAAACTTCACGTGAAGGCTTAAGGGACAATTGTATGAATTTACAAGCCATAAAAATGGCATTGGCACACAGATATATGAAAATGTCCCTAAACCCACCTACCACCCTATCGATCCACGGCTTGCGCATCTCGTCTCTCTGGCCGGTGTAGTGCCCGCCCACCCGCCCATCTGCTCATTTCGTCGGTTGGCTTAGGCATACGGAGTTCATTCCCAGTCTAAGATCAGACCGTACCAAGGGTTACGGTAGCAAGATTGACAGCACGTAGAGGGGGACCCGGCTGATCCCCGGCTTGCGCATCCCACCCCTCTGGCCTGCTGAGCGCCCGTACGCTCGTTTCGTGGCTTGATTTAGGCATACGGAGTTCATTCCCAGTCTAAGCATACGGGGTTCATTCCCAGTCTAAGATCAGACCGGACCGAGGGTTGCAGCAGCACTTGCTGGGCTCGGGCATGTGCTGGTGTCGTATTTTCTTCATCGGGGCACAATCGTCGGAGCATCACCGGAGAACTTGATCGGCGGCATTGAGGTTCCAGTAATCGGGGGGGCCGGGGGGTGTGTGCGCACATGATGTGCGATTGGTACTGGTACTTTGCCCTTATATTGGCCCCCTATCCCTCATCAAACCTTGAGAACTCACACCCCCTTAAAGAGTATTTTAGATTTTATAGGTTTACTGCCAGTAGCCATTAAAGTGTTCGAAATGAGGACATTTTTTTCAAATGGTAACAAAATCTTGTACACTTTGAGTTCTTAGCTGAATTTTTTTGTGCATGCCAACAAAAATACAAGGATCACGTCTACCAAGTTTGGGGCCAAAACTCCTTCTGAAAAAATTTTAAAAAATCACGAATAGAAAAAAGTTTCAAAAATCATGAAAAATAGAAAACGAGTCGTCTTGCCATAAAACTTCATGTGAAGGCTTAAGGGACCATTGTATGAATTTACAAGCCATAAAAATGGCATTGGCATGCAAAAATGTGAAGATGTGCCTAAACCCACCTACCACCCTATCGATCCACGGTTTGCGCATCTCGTCTCTCTGGCCGACGTAGTGCCCGCCCGCCCGCTCGTTTTTTCGGTTGGCTTAGGCATACGGAGTTCATTCCCAGTCTAAGATCGGACCAGAATAAAGGTTGCAGCAAGAGGATTGACAGCACGTAGAGGGGGACCCAGTCGATCCTCGGCTTACGCATCCCCCCCTCTGGCCGACTGAGTGCCCGTACGCTCATTTTGTGGGTTGACTTAGGCATATGGAGTTCATTCCCAGTCTAAGCATATGGAGTTCATTCCCAGTCTAAGATCGGATCGGACCAAGGGTTGTAGGAGCACATACTGGGTTCGAGCATGTGCTGGTGTCGCATTTTTCTTCCCTGGGCCACCATCGTCGGAGCATCATCGGAGAACCTGATCGGTGGCATTGGGGTTCTGACGATCGAGGGTTTCGGGGGGGTTGTGCACACATGATTTTACAGGTTTGCTGTTAGTAGCCATTAAAGTGTCTGAAATGGGGATACTTTTTTCAAATGGTCACAAAATCTTGTACACTTCGAGTTTCTAGCTGAATTTTTTTGTGCATGCCAGCAAAAATATAAGGATCACGTCTACCAAGTTTGGGGCCAAAACTCCTTCCGAAAAAATTTTAAAACATCCCGAACGGCAAAAAGTTTTGAAAATCATGAAAAATAAAAAATGAGCCGTCTTGTCATGACACTTCACGTGAAGGCTTAAGGGACCATTGTATGAATTTACAAGCCATAAAAATGGCATTGGGACACAGAAATATGAAGATGTCCCTAAACCAACCTACCACCCTATCGATCCATGGCTTGCGCATCTCATCTCTCTGGCCGACGTAGTGCCCGTCCGCTCGTTTCGTGGGTTGGCTTAGGCATATGGAGTTCATTCCCAGTCTAAGATTGGACCGGATCGATGATTTCGGCAACAGGATCGTCAGCACGTATAGGGGGACCAGGTCGATCCTCGGCTTGGGCATTCCGTCCCTCTGGCCGACTGAGCGCCCGCATGTTCATTTCTTGGGTTGACTTAGGCATACGGAGTTCATTCCCATTCTAAGCATATAGAGTTCATTCCCAATCTAAGATCAAATCGGATCGAGGGTTGTGGCAGCACATGCTGGGCTTGGGCATGTGCTGGTGCCATATTTTTCTTCACCAGGGCACCATCGCCGAAGTATCGTCGGAGAACCTGACCGGCGGCATTGGGGTTTCGACGATCGGGGGGGCCGGGGAGGGTGTGCGCACATGATGTGCGATGGGTGCTGGTACTTGGCCCTTATATTGGCCCCCTATCCCTCATCAAACCTCGAGAACTCACACCTCCTTAAAGAGCATTTGAGATTTTACAAGTTTGTTGCCAGTAGCCACTAAAGTGTCTAAAATGGGGAAACTTTTTTCAAATGGTAACAAAATCTTGTACACTTTGATTTTTTAGCTGAATTTTCTTGTGCATGCCAACAAAAATACATGGATCATGTCTACCAAGTTTGGGATCAAAACTCCTTCCGAAAAAATTTTAAAAAATCTCGAACCGCAAAAAGTTTTAAAAATCCTAAAAAATAGAAAATGAGTCGTCTTGCCATGAAACTTCACATGAAGGCTTAAGGGACCATTGTATGAATTTACAAGCCATAAAACTGGCATTGGCATGCAAAAATATGAAGATGTGCCTAAACCCACCTACCACCCTATCGATCCACGGCTTGCGCATGCCGTCTCTCTGGCTGGTGTAATGCCCATCGACCCGCCCGCCTGCCCGCCCGTTCGTTCTCAGTCTAAGATTGGACCAGACCGATGGTTGCGGTAGCACACAGAGAGGGACCCGACCGATCCCCGGGATGCACGCTCGTTTCATGGGTTGACTTAGGCATATGGAGTTCATTCCCAGTCTAAGCATACGAAGTTCATTCCCAGTCTAAGATCAAACCAGACCGAGGGTTGTGGCAGCACATGCTGGGCTCGAGCATGTGCTGGTGTCGCATTTTTCTTCATCGGGGCACCAACGTCGGAGCATCGTCGAGAACCTGATCGGTGGTATTGGGGTTCTGGCGATCGGGGGGCCGGCGGGTGTGCACACATGATGTGCGATGGATGCTGGTACTTGGCCCTTATATTTGCCCCTATCCCTCATCAAACCTCGAGAACTCACACCCCCTTAAAGAGCATTAAAGATTTTACAGGTTTGCTGCCAGTAGCCATTAAAGTGTCTGCATTTTTTTGTGCATGCCAAAAAAAATGCAAGGATCACGTCTACCAAGTTTGGGGCAAAAAATCATTTTGAAAAGAATTTTAAAAAATCCCAAACCGTGAAAAGTTTCAAAAATCGTGAAAAATAGAAAACGAGTTGTCTTGCCATGAAACTTCACGTGAAGGCTTAAGGGACCATTGTATGAATTTACAAGCCATAAAAATGGCATTAGCATGCAGAAATATGAAGATGTGCCTAAACACACCTACGACCCTATCGATCCATGGCTTGCGCATCCCGTCTATCTGGTCGACGTAGTGCCCGCCCGACCGCTCGTTTCGTCGATTGGCTTAGGTATACGGAGTTCATTCGCAGTCTAAGATCAGACCAGACCGAGGGTTGCGGTAGCAGGATCGACTGCACACAGAGAGGGACCCGATCGATCCCCGGCTTGCGCATCCCACCCCTTTGGCCGACTGAGCACCCGCACACTTATTTCATGGGTTGACTTAGGCATACGGAGTTCATTCCCAGTCTAAGCATACAGAGTTCATTTCCAGTATAACATCAGACTGGATCGAGGTTTTTGGCAGCACATGCTGGGCTCGGGCATGTGCTGGTGCCGTATTTTTCTTCACCGAGCACCATCACCGGAGCATCGCCGGAGAACCTGACCGGTGACTTTGGGGTTTCGGTGATCGGGGGGGCCGGGGGGTGTGCGCACATGATGTGCGATGGGTGCTGGTACTTGGCCCCCTATCCCTCATCAAACCTCGAGAACTCATTAAAATGTCTGAAATTGGGACACTTTTTTCAAATGGTCACAAAATCTTGTACACTTCGAGTTTTTAGCTGAATTTTTTTATGCATGCCAACAAAAATACAAGGATCATGTGTACCAAGTTTGGGGCCAAGAGTCCTTCCAAAAAAATTTTAAAAGATCTCGAACCGTAAAAAGTTTTAAAAATCATGAAAAATAGAAAACGAGTCATCTTGCCATGAAACTTCACGTGAAGGCTTAAGGAACCATTGTAGGAATTTACAAGCCATAAAAATGGCATTGGCACACAGAAATATGAAGATGTGCTTAAACCCACCTACCACCCTATCGATCCATGACTTACGCTTCCCATCTCTCTGGCCGGCGTAGTGCCTGCCCGCCCGTTCGCCCGCTCGTTTCATCAATTGGCTTAGGCATATGGAGTTCATTCCCACTCTAAGATTGGATCGGACTGAGGGTTGTGGCAGCAGGACCGACAGCACGCAGAGGGGGACCCGATTGATCCCTGGCTTGCACATCCTGCCCCTCTAGCCGGCTGAACGCCCGTTCGCTCCTTTTATGGGTTGACTTAGGCATACGGAGTTTATTCCCAGTCTAAGATCAGACCGGACCGAGGGTTACAGCAGCACATGCTGGGCTCAGGCATGTACTGGTGTCACATTTTTCTTCATCGGGGCACCATCGCCAGAGCATCACCAGAGAACCTGACCGGCGGCATTGAGGTTTCGACGATTGGGGGGGCCGGGGGAGGTGTGCGCACATGATGTGTGATGGGTACTGGTACTTGGCCCTTATATTGGCCCTCTATCCCTCATCAAACCTCAAGAACTCACACCCCCTTAAAGAGCATTTGAGATTTTAGAGGTTCGCTGCCAGTAGCCATTAATGTGTCCGAAATGAGAACACTTTTTTCAAATGGTCACAAAATCTTGTACACTTCGAGTTTTTAGCGGAATTTTTTTGGGCATGCCAACAAAAATACAAGGATTACGTCTACCAAGTTTGGGACCAAAACTCCTTCCAAAAAAATTTTAAAAGATCCCAAACCGTAAAAAGTTTTGAAAATCGTGAAAAATAAAAAACGAGTCATCTTGCCATGAAACTTCATGTGAAGGCTTAAGGGACCATTGTACGAATTTACAAGCCATAAAAATGGCATTGCAATGCAGAATATGAAGATGTGCCTAAACCCATCTACCACCCTATCGATCCACGGCTTGCGCTTCCCGTCTCTCTGGCCGGCGTAGTGCCCGCCTGCCTGCCCGCCCGCTCGTTTCGTCGATTGGCTTAGGCATACGGAGTTCAATCCCTGTCTAAGATTGGAACGGGCCGAGGGTTGCGACAGCAGGATCGGTAGCACGTAGAGGGGAACCCGATCGATCCCCGACTTGCGCATCCTGCGCCTCTGGCCGGCTGAGCGCCCGCACGGTCATTTCATGGGTTAACTTAGGCATACGGAGTTCATTCCCAGTGTAAGCATATGGAGTTCATTCCCAGTCTAAGAGCGGACCGGACTGAGGGTTGCGGCAGCACATGCTGGGCTCAAGCATGTGTTGGTGCTGCATTTTTCTTCACCGGGGCACCATCGTCGGAGAACATGATCGGCGGCATTAGGGTTCCGACGATCGGGGGGGCCGGGGAGGTGTACGCACATAATGTGCGATGAGTGCTGGTACTTGGCCCTTATATTGGCCCCCTATCCCTCATCAAACCTCAAGAACTCACACCCCCTTAAAGAGCATTTGAGATTTTACAGGTTTGCTGGCAGTAGCCATTAAAGTGCCTAAAATGGGGACACTTTTTTCAAATGGTCACAAAATCTTGTACACTTCGAGTTTTTAATTGAATTTTTTTTTGCATGCCAACAAAAATACAAGGATCAAGTCTACCAAGTTTGAGGCCAAAAATCCTTCTGAAAAAATTTTAAAAAATCCCGAACCGAAAAAAGTTTTGAAAATCATGAAAAATAGAAAACGAGTCGCCTTGCCATGAAACTTCACGTAAAGGCTTAAGGGACCATTGTATGAATTTAAAAGTGATAAAAATGGCATTGGCAAGTGGAAATATAAAGATGTGCGTAAACCCACCTACCACCCTATCGATCCATGGCTTGTGCATCCCGTCTCTCTAGTCGGTGTAGTGCCCGCCCGCCCGCCCACCCACTAGTTTCGTCGGTTGGCTTAGGCATACGGAGTTGCTTCCCAGTCTAAGATTGGACCGGACCGAGGGTTGCTGCAGCAGCATCGGTAGCACACGGAGGGGGACACGGTCGATCCCCGGCTTGTACATCCCGCCCCTCTGGCCTGCTGAGCGCCCGCACGCTCGTTTCGCGGGTTGACTTAGGCATACAGAGTTCATTCTCAATCTAAGCATACGAAGTTCATTCCCAGTCTAAGATCAGATCGGAGCAACTGTTACAGCAGCACATGCTGGCCTCGGGCATGTGCTGGTGCCGCATTTTTCTTCGTCGGGGCACCATCGTCGGATCATTGCCGGAGAACCTGACCGATGGCGTTGGGGTTCCGGCGATCAGGGGGGCTGGGGGTGTGTGTGAACATGATGTGCGATGGGTACTGGTACTTGGCCCTTATATTGGCCCCCTATCCCTCATCAAACCTCGAGAACTCACACCCCCTTAAAGAGCATTTGAGATTTTACAGGTTTGCTCCCAGTAGCCATTAAAGTGTCTGAAATGGGGACACTTTTTTCAAATGGTCTCAAAATCTTGTACACCTCAAGTTCTTAGCTTAATTTTTTTGTGCATACCAACAAAAATACAAGGATCACGTCTACGAAGTTTGGGGCCAAAACGCCTTCCGAAAAAATTATAAAAAATCCCGAACCGTAAAAAGTTTCAAAAATCTTAAAAAATAGAAAACGAGTCGTCTTGCCATGAAACTTCACGTGAAGGCTTCAGGGACCATTGTTTGAATTTATAAGCCATAAAAATGGCATTGGAACGCAGAAATATGAAGATGTGCCCAAACCCGCCTACCACCCTATCGATCGACGGCTTGCCCATCCCGTCTCTCTAGTCGACGTAGTGCCCACCCGCCCGTCCGCTCGTTTCGTCGGTTGGCTTAGGCATACGGAGTTCATTCCCAGTCTAAGATTGGACCGGACCAAGGGTTGTGGCAGCAAAATTGGCAGCATGCAGAAGGGGACCCGACTGATCCCCGGCTTGTGCATCCCGCCCTTCTGGCCGGCTGAGCGCCCGTACACTCATTTCGTGGGTCGACTTAGGCATACGGAGTTCATTCCCAGTCTAAGCATACGGAGTTCATTCGTAGTCTAAGATCGAACCAGACCAAGGGTTTCGGCAACACATGCTGGGCTTGGGCATGTGCTGGTGCCGCATTTTTCTTTGTCGGGGCACCATCGCCGGAGCATTGTCGGAGAACCTGACCAGCGGCGTTGGGGATCTGGCGATTGGGTGGGCCGGGGGGGTGTGCGCACATGATGTGCGATGGGTGCTGGTACTTGGCCTTTATATTGGCCCCCTATCCCTCATCAAACCTTGAGCACTCACACCCCCTTAAAGAGCATTTGAGATTTTACAGGTTTGCTGCTAGTAGCCATTAAAGTGTCTGAAATAGGGCCACTTTTTTCAAATGGTCACAAAATCTTGTTTTTTAGCTGAATTTTTTTATGCATGCCAACAAAAATACAAGGATCACGTCTACCAAGTTTGGGGGCCAAAACTCCTTCTGAAAAAATTTAAAAAAATCCTGAACCGTAAAAAGTTTTGAAAATAGCGAAAAATAGAAAACGAGTCATCTTGCCATGAAACTTCACTTGAAGGCTTAAGGGGCCATTGTATGAATTTACAAGTCATAAAACTGGCATTGGCAAGCAGAAATATCAAGATGTACCTAAACCCACCTACCACCATATCGATCC
Organism: Durio zibethinus; assembly: GCF_047325235.1. NCBI lineage: Eukaryota > Viridiplantae > Streptophyta > Magnoliopsida > Malvales > Malvaceae > Durio > Durio zibethinus. The sequence continues at coordinate 14,515,617 of NC_143162.1, read as the reverse complement.
ACGACTTGCGCATCCCTTCTCTCTGGCCGGCGTAGTGCCCACCCACCCATCCGCCCGTTCGTTTCGTCGGTTGGCTTAGGCATACGGAGTTCATTCCCAGTCTAAGATCAGACCAGACTGAGGGTTACGACAGCAAGATCGGTAGCACGCAAAGGGGGACCCGACCAATCTTCGGCTTGTGCATCCCTCCCTTCTGGTCGGCTGAGCGCCCGTATGCTCGTTCCGGGGGTTGACTTAGGCATACGGAGTTCATTTCCAGTCTAGGCATACATAGTTCATTCCCAGTCTAAGATCGGATCAGACCGAAGGTTGTGGCAGAACATGCTGGGCTCAGGCATGTGCTGGTGCAGCATTTTTCTTCGTCGGGGCACCATCATCGAAGCATTGTCGGAGAACCTGACCGGCGGCATTGGGGTTCCGACAATCGGGGGGGTCGGGGGGGTGTGCGCACATGATGTGCGATGGGTGCTGGTACTTGGCCCTTATATTGGCCCCCTATCCCTCATCAAACCTCGAGAACTCACACCCCCTTAAAGAGCATTTGAGATTTTACAGGTTTGCTGCCAGTAGCCATTAAAGTGTCTGAAATGGGGACACTTTTTTCAAATGGTCAAAAAATCTTGTACGCTTCGAGTTTCTAGCTGAATTTTTTTATGCATGGCAACAAAAACACAAGGATCACGTCTACCAAGTTTGGGGCCAAAAATCCTTCCTAAATAATTTTAAAATATCTCGAACCGTAAAAAGTTTCAAAAATTCTGAAAAATAAAAAAGGAGTCGTCTTGCCATGAAACTTCACGTGAAGGCTAAAGGGACCATTGTATGAATTTACAAGCCATAAAAATGGCATTGGCACGCAAAAATATGAAGATATGCCTAAACCCACCTACCACCCTATCGATCCACGGCTTGCACATCCCGTTTCTCTGGCCGGTGTAGTGCCCGCCCGCTTGCTCGTTTCGTCGATCGACTTAGGGATATGGAGTTCATTCCCAGTCTAAGGTCAGACTGGACTGAGGGTTGCAGCAGTAGGATCAACAGCATGTAGAGGGGGACCGGGGCAACCCGTGGCTTGCGCATCCAGCCCCTCTGGCCGGTTGAGTGCCCGCACGCTCGTTTCGTGGGTTGACTTAGGCATACGAAGTTCATTCCCAGTCTAAGCATACGAAGTTCATTCCTAGTCTAAGATCGGACCGAATCGAGGGTTGCGACAGCACAAGCTGGGCTCGGGCATGTGCTGGTGTCGCATTTTTCTTCACTGGGGCTCCATCGTCCGAATATCACCGGAGAACCTGACCAGCGGCATTGTGGTTCCGACGATCAGGGGGGCTGGGGGGTGTGCTCACATGATGTGCGATGGGTGCTCATACTTGGCCTGTATATTGGCCCCCTATCCCTCATCAAACCTCGAGAACTCACACCCCCTTAAAGTGCATTTGAGGTTTTACAGGTTTGCTGCCAGTAGCCATTAAAGTGTCTCAAAATGGGGACACTTTTTTTAAATGGTAACAAAATCTTGTACACTTCGAGTTTTTAGCTAAATTTTTTTTTACATTCCAACAAAAATACAAGGATCACGTCTACTAAGTTTGGGGCCAAAACTCCTACTGAAAAAATTTTAAAAAATCTCGAACTGTAAAAAGTTTCGAAAAGCATAAAAAATTGAAAATGAGTTGTCTTGCGATGAAACTTCACGTGAAGGTTTAGGGGACCATTGTATGAATTTACAAGCCATAAAAATGGCATTGGCACGCAGAAATATGAAGATGTGCTTGAACCCACCTACCACCCTATCGATCCACGGCTTGTGCATCCTATCTTTCTAGCCGACGTAGTGCCCGCCCGCCCGCCCGCCTGCCCGCTCGTTTCATCGGTTGGCTTAGGCATACGGAGTTTATTCCCAGTCTAAGATTGGACCGGATCGAGGGTTACGGTAGCAGGATCGACAGCATGTAGAGGGGAGCCCGACCTATCCCCGGCTTGCGTATCCCGCCCCTCTGGTACTTGCTGGTACTTGGCCCTTATATTGGCCCCCTATCCCTCGTCAAACCTCAAGAACTCACACCCCCTTAAAGAGCATTTGAGATTTTACAGGTTTGCTGCCAGTAGCCATTAAAGTGTCCGAAATGGCGACACTTTTTTCAAATGGTCACAAAATCTTGTACACTTCAAGTTTTTAGCTGAATTTTTTTGTGCATGCCAAAAAAAATACAAGGATCACGCCTACCAAGTTTTGGGCCAAAAATCTTTCCAAAAAAATTTTAAAAAATCCCGAACCGCAAAAAGTTTTGAAAATCATGGAAAATAGAAAACGAGTCGTCTTGCCATGAAACTTCATGTGAAGGCTTGATGGACCATTATATGAATTTACAAGCCATAAAAATGGCATTGGGATGTAGAAATATGAAGATGTGCCTAAACCCAGCTACCACCCTATCGATTCACGGCTTGCGCATCCCGTCTCTCTGGCCGGCGTAGTGCCCGCCTGCCTGCTAGCTCGTTTCGTCGGTTGACTTAGGCATACGGAGTTCATTCCCAATCCAAGATTTAATCAGGCTGAGGGTTACGGTAGCAGGATCAGCAGCACGTAGAGGGGGACCCGATCGATCCCTGGCTTGCATATCCCGTCCCTCTGGCCGGCTGAGACCCCGCTCGCTCGTTTCATCTGTTGACTTAGGCGTACGGAGTTTATTCCCAGTCTAAGCATACGGAGTTCATTCCCAGTGTAAGATCGGACCAGACCGAGGGTTGCGGCAACACATTATGGGCTCAGGCATGCGCTGGTGACGCATTTTTCTTCGCCGGGGCACCATCGTCGGAGAACCTGACCGGCGACATTGGGGTTCCAACGATCGGAGGGGCCGGGGGGGTGTGCGCACATGATGTGTGATGGGTGCTGGTATTTGGCCCTTAGATTGGCCCCCTATCTCTCATCAAACCTTGAGAACTCACACCCCCGTAAAGAGCATTTGAGATTTTACAGGTTTGCTGCCAGAAGCAATTAAAGTGTCTGAAATGGGGACACTTTTTTCAAATGGTCACAAAATCTTGAAAACTTCGAGTTTTTAGCTGAATTTTTTTGTGCATGGCAACAAAAATACAAGGATCACGTCTACCACGTTTGGGGCCAAAAATCCTTCCAAAAAAATTTTAAAAAATCTCGAACCGTAAAAAGTTTCAAAAATCATGAAAAATAGAAAACGAGTCATCTTGCCATGAAATTTCACGTGAAGGCTTAAGGGACCATTGTATGAATTTACAAGCCGTAAAAAATGGCATTGGCAGGTAGAAATATGAAGATGTGCCTAAACCTGCCTACCATCCTATCGATCCACGGCTTACGCATCCCGTCTCGCTAATCGACGTAGTGTCCGCCAGCCTGCGCTCTCGTTTTGTCAGCTGGCTTAGGCATACGGAGTTCATTCTCAGTCTAAGATCGGGCCAGACTGAGGGTTGCGGTAGTAGGATCGACAGCACGTAGAGGAGGCCCGGCTGATCCCCGGCTTGTGCATCCTGCCCCTCTGGCCGGCTGAATGCCTGCACGCTTATTTCGTGGGTTGACTTAGGCATACAGAGTTCATTCCCAGTCTAAGATCGGACTGCACTGAGGGTTACGACAGCACATCCTGGGCTCCGGCATGTGCTGGTGCCGCATTTTTCTTCGTCGGGGCACCATCACCGAAGCGTCGTCGAAGAACCTGACCGGTGGCATTGGCGTTTCGACGATCGGGGGGCCGGGGGGGTGTGCGCACATGATGTGCGATGGGTGCTGGTACTTGGCCCTTATATTGGCCCCCTATCCCTCATCAAACCTTGACAACTCACACCCCCTTAAAGAGCATTTGAGATTTTATAGGTTTGCAGCCAGTAGCCATTAAAGTGTCTGAAATGGGGACACTTTTTTCAAATGGTCACAAAATCTTGTACACTTTGAGTTTTTAGCTGAATTCTTTTGTGCATGCCAACAAAAATAAAAGGATCATGACCACTAAGTTTGGGGCCAAAACTCCTTTTGAAAAAATTTTAAGAAATCTCGAACAGCAAAAAGTTTCAAAAATCATTAAAAATAGAAAACAAGTCGTCTTGCCATGAAACTTCACGCGAAGGCTTAAGAGACCATTGTATGAATTTGCAAGCCATAAAAATGGCATTGGCATGCAGAAATATGAAGACGTGCCTAAACCCACCTACCACGCTATCAATCCACGGCTTGCGCATCCCGTCTCTCTGGCCGACGTAGTCCCTGCCCGCCCGCCCGACCATCCGTTTCGTCGGTTGGCTTACGCATACAGAGTTCATTCCCAGTCTAAGATCGGATCGGACCGAGGGTTGCAGCAGCACATGCTGGGCTCGGGCATGTGCTGATGTCACATTTTTCTTCACCGAGGCACCATCACCGGAGCATCGTCGGAGAACCTGACCGACGGCATTGGGGTTCCGGCGATCGGGGGACCCGGGGGGTGTGCGCACATGATGTACGATGCGTGCTGGTACTTGGCCCTTATATTGGCCCCCTATCCCTCATCAAACCTCGAGAACTCACACCCCCTTAAAGAGCATTTGAGATTTAACAGGTTTGCTGCTAGCAGCCATTAAAGTGTCTGAAATGGGGACACTTTTTTCAAATGGTCACAAAATGTTGTACACCTCAACTTTTTAGCTGATTTTTTTTATGCATGCCAACAAAAATACAAGGATCACGACCACCAAGTTTGGGGCCAAAACTCCTTCCGAAAAAATTTTAAGAAATCCCGAACAGCAAAAAGTTTCAAAAATCATGAAAAATAGAAAACAAGTCGTCTTGCCATGAAACTTCACGCGAAGGCTTAAGGGACCATTGTATGAATTTGCAAGCCATAAAAATGGCATTAGCATGCATAAATATTAAGATGTGCCTAAACCCACCTACCACCCTATCGATCCACGGCTTGTGCATCCCGTCTCTCTGGCCGACGTAGTCCCCGCCCGCCCGCCCGACCGTTCGTTTCGTCGGTTGGCTTACGCATATGGAGTTCATTCCTAGTCTAAGATTAGACCGGACCGAGGGTTGCAGCAGCACATGCTGGGCTCGGGCATGTGCTGATGTCACATTTTTCTTTGTTGAGGCACCATCGCCGGAGCATCGTCGGAGAACCTGACTGACGGCATTGGGGTTCCGGCGATCGGGGGACCAGGGGGGGTGTGCGCACATGATGTGCGATGCGTGCTGGTGCTTGGCCCTTATACTGGCCCCCTATCCCTCATCGAACCTCGAGAACTCACACCCCCTTAAAGAGCATTTAAGATTTAACAAGTTTGATACCAGTAGCCATTAAAGTGTCTGAAATGGGGACACTTTTTTCAAATGGTCACAAAATGTTGTACACCTCGAGTTTTTAGCTGATTTTTTTTATGCATGCCAACAAAAATACAAGGATCATGTCTACAAAGTTTGGGGCCAAAAATCCTTCTGAAAGAATTTTAAAAAATCCCGAACCGTAAAAAGTTTCAAAAATCGTGAAAAATAGAAAATGAGTCGTCTTGCCATGAAACTTCACGCGAAGGCTTAAGGGACCATTGTATGAATTTACAAGTCGTAAAAATGGCATTGGCATGCAGAAATATGAAGATGTGCCTAAACCCACCTACCACCCTATCGATCCACGGCTTGCGTATCCCGTCTCTCTGGCTGGCGTAGTGACCGCCCGCCCGCCCGCCCGTTCGTTTCGTCGGTTGGCTTAGGCATACGAAGTTCATTCCCAGTCTAAGATCAGACTAGACCGAGGGTTGCGGCAGCAGGATCGGCAGTACGTAGAGGTGGACCCGATCGATCCTCGGCTTGCGTATCTCGCCCCTCTGGCCGGCTAAGAGCCTGCACGCTCGTTTCGTGGGTTGACTTAGGCATACGGAGTTCATTTCCAGTCTAAGCATATGGAGTTCATTCGCAGTCTAAGATCGGATCGGACCAAGGGTTGCAGTAGCACATGCTGGGCTCGGGCAAATGCTGGTTTCGCATTTTTCTTCGTCGGGGCACCATCGTCGGAGCATCGTCGGAGAACCTGACCGGCGGCATTAGGGTTCCGACGATCGGGGGGCCGGGGGGTGTGCCCGCATGATGTACGATGGGTGCTTGTACTTGGCCCTTATATTGGCCCCCTATCCCTCATCAAACCTCAAGAAGTCACACCCCCTTAAATAGCATTTGAGATTTTACAGGTTTGCTGCCAGTAGCCATTAAAGTGTTTGAAATGGGGACACTATTTTCGAATGGTCACAAAAAGTTGTACACTTCCAGTTTTTAGCTGATTTTTTTTTGTGCATACCAACAAAAATACAACGATCACGTCTACCAAGTCTGGGGCCAAAACTAATTCCGAAAAAATTTTAAAAAATCCCGAACCGTAAAAAGTTTTGAAAATCATGAAAAATAAAAAACAAGTCGTCTTGTCATGAAACTTCACGTGAAGGCTTAAGGGACCATTGTATGAATTTACAAGCCATATAAATGGCATTGGCTAACATAAATATGAAGATATGCCTAAACCCACCTACCACCCTATCGATCCATGGCTTACGCATCCCGTCTCTCTGGCCGACGTAGTGCCTGCCCGCCCGCCCGCTCGTTTCGTCGGTTAGCTTAGGCATACGGAGTTCATTCCCAGCCTAAGATCAGACCGGATCGAGGGTTACGGTAGCAGGATCGACAGCACGCAGAGGGGGACCCGGCCGATCCTCGGCTTGCGCATCCCGCCCCTCTGGCCGACTGAGCGCCCGCACGCTCGTTTCGTGGGTTAACTTAGGTATACGGAGTTCATTCCTAGTTTAAGCATACAGAGTTCATTCCCAGTCTAAGATTGAACCTGACCGAGGGTTGCGGCAGCACATGCTGGGCTCCAGCATGTGCTGGTGCTGCATTTTTCTTCGTCGGGGCACCATCATCGGAGAACCTAACTGACAGCATTGGGGTTCTGGCGATCGGGGGGCCGGGGGGCCGGGGGGTGTCGCATATGATGTGTGATGGGTGTTGGTACTTGGCCCTTATATTGGCCCCCTATCCCTCATCAAACCTCGAGAACTCACACCCCCTTAAAGAGCTTTGAGATTTAACAGGTTTGCTGCTAGTAGCCATTAAAGTGTCTGAAATGAGGACACTTTTTTCAAATGGTCACAAAATCTTGTACACTTTGAGTTTTTAGCTGAATTTTTTTGTGCATGCCAACAAAAAAACAAGGATCACGTCTACCCAGTTTGAGGCCAAAAATCCTTCTGAAAAAATTTTAAAAAATCTTGAACAGTAAAAAGTTTCAAAAATTTACCTAAACCCACCTACCACCCTATCGATCCACAGCTTACGCATCCCATCTCTATGGCCGACGCAGTGTCCACCCGCCCGCCCGCTCATTTCGTCTGCTAGCTTAGGCATACGGAGTTCATTCCCAGTCTAAGATCAGACCGGTTTAAGGGTTACGGCAGCAGGATCGGTAGCACGCAGAGGGGGACCCTGTCGATCCCCGACTTGTGCATCCCGCCCCTCTGGTCGGCTGAGCGCACGCACGGTCATTTCGTGGGTTGACTTAGGCATACGGAGTTCATTCAAAGTCTAAGATCAGACCGGACTGAGGGTTGCTGCTGCAGTATTTTTCTTCACCGGGGCACCATCGCCGGAGAACCTGACCGGCGACATTGGGGTTCCGATGATCGGGGGTGCCGGGGGGGTTATGCGCACATGATGTGCGATGGGTGCTGGTACTTGGCCCTTATATTGGCCCCCTATCCCTCATCAAACCTCGAGAGCTCACATCCCCTCAAAGATCATTGAGATTTTACAGGTTTGCTGCCAGTGCCCATTAAAGTGCCTGAAATGGGGACACTTTTTTCAAATGGTCACAAAATCTTGTATTTTCAAATGGTCACAAAATTTTGTACACTTCGAGTTTTTAGCTGAATTTTTTTGGGCATGCGAAAAAAAATACAAGGATCACGACTACCAAGTTTGGGACCAAAACTCCATCCAAAAAAATTTTAAAAAATCCCGAGCCGTAAAAAGTTTTGAAACTCATGAAAAATAGAAAACGAGTCGTCTTGCCATTAAACTTCACGTGAAGGCTTAAGGGACCATTGTATGCATTTACAAGCCATAAAAATGGCATTGGCATGCAGAAATATGTAGATGTGCTTAAAACCCACCTACCACCCTATCGATCCACGGCTTGCGCATCTCGTCTCTCTGTCCGACGTAGTGCCCGCCCGCCCGCTCGCCCGTTCGTTTCATCGGTTGGCCTAGGCATACGGAGTTCATTCCTAGTCTAAGATCAGACCAGACTGAGGGTTGCAGCAGCAGGATCGGTAGCACAGAGAGGGGAAGTCGGCCGATCCCCGGAGCATCACCGGAGAACCTAACCGGTGGCATTGCAGGTTCTGATGATCAGGGGGCCGAGTGTGCGCACATGATGTGCGATGGGTGCTGGTACTTGGCCCTTATAATGGCCCCCTATCCCTCATCAAACCTCGAGAACTCACACCCCCTTAAAGAGCACTTGAGATTTTATAGGTTTGCTGCCAATAGCCATTAAAGTGTCTGAAATGGGGACACTTTTTTCAAATGTTCACAAAATCTGGTACACTTCAAGTTTTTAGCTGAATTTTTTTGTGCATGCCAAAAACAATACAAGGATCACGTCTACCAAGTTTGGGGAGAAAAATCCTTCCGAAAAAATTTTAAAAAGTCCCGAACCGTAAAAAGTTTCAAAAATCGTGAAAAATAAAAAACGAGTCGTCTTGCCATGAAACTTCACGTGAAGGCTTAAGGGACCATTGTATGAATTTACAATCCATAAAAATGGCATTGACATGTAGAAATATGAAGATGTGCCTAAACCCACTTACCACCCTATCGATCCACGGCTTGTGCATCCCGTCTCTCTGGCCAGCGTAGTGCCTGCCCGCTCATTTCGTCGGTTGGCATAGGCATACGGAGTTTATTCCCAATCTAAGATCGGACCGGACCGAGGGTTGTGGCAGCAGGATCGGCAAGACACAGAGGGGGACCCAACCGATCCCCCGCTTGTGCATCCCGCCCTTCTGGCCGGTTGACTGCCCGCACGCTCGTTTTCGTGGGTTGACTTAGGCATACGGAGTTCATTCCTAGTCTAAGCATACGAAGTTCATTCCCAGTCTAAGATTGGATCAGATTGAGGGTGACGGTAGCACATGCTGGGCTCGGGCATGTGCTGGTACCACATTTTTCTTCGTCGGGGCACCATTTTTTTTCATCGTCAGAGAACCTGACAGACGGCATTGGGGTTCCGATGATCGGGGGGGTCGGGGGGGTGTGCGCACATGATTTGCGATGGGTGCTGGTACTTGGCCCTTATATTGGCCCCCTATCCCTCATCAAACCTTGAGAACTCACACCCCCTTAAAGAGCATTTAAGATTTTACAGGTTTGCTGCCAGTAGCCATTAAAGTGTCTAAAATGGGGATACTTTTTTCAAATGGTCACAAAATCTTGTACACTTCGAGTTTTTAGTCAAAATTTTTTGTGCATGCCAACAAAAATACAAGGATCACGTCTACCAAGTTTGTTGCCAAAAATCCTTCTGAAAAAATTTTAAAAAGTCTCAAACCGTAAAAAGTTTTGAAAATCGTGAAAAATAGAAAACGAGTCGTCTTGCCATGAAACTTCACGTGAAGGCTTAAGGGACCATTGTATGAATTTACAAGCCATAAATTTACAAGTCGATTGGCATAGGCATACGGAGTTCATTCCCAGTCTAAGATCGGACCGGACCGAGGATTACGGCAGCAAGATCGGCAACACGCTGAGGGAGACCCTTTCGATCCCCTGCTTGCGCATCCCGCCTTCTGGCCGGCTGAGCGTCCGTACGCTTGTTTCGTGGGTTGACTTAGGCATACGGAGTTCATTCCCAGTCTAAGCATAGGAAGTTCATTCCCAGTCTAAGATCAGACCTGATCGAGGGTTACGACAGCACATGCTGGGCTCGGCCAGGTGCTGGTGCCACATTTTTCTTTACCTAGGCACCATCGCCAGAGCATCGCGAGAGAAGTTGACCGGCGGCATTGGGGCTCCGGCGATAGGGGGCCGGGGGGTGTGCGCACGTGATGTGCGATGGGTGCTGGTACTTGGCCCTTATATTTGCCCCTTATCCCTCATCAAACCTTGACAACTCACACCCCCTTAAAGAGCATTTGAGATTTTACAGGTTTACTGCCAGTAGCAATTAAAGTGTCTGAAATGGGGACACTTTTTTCAAATGGTCACAAAATCTTGTACACTTCGAGTTTTTAGCTGAATTTTTTTGTGCATGCCAAAAAAAATACAAGGATCACCTCTACCTGGTTTGGGGCCAAAACTCCTTCCGAAAATTTTAAAAAATCTCGAACCGCAAAAAGTTTTGAAAATCATGAAAAATAGAAAATAAGTCGTCTTGCCATGAAACTTCACGTGAAGGCTTAAGGGACCATTGTATGAATTTACAACAAATAAAAATGGCATCAGCATGCATAAATATGAAGATATGCCTAAACCCACCTACCACCATATCGATCCACGGTTTGTGCATCCCGTCTCTCTGGCCGGCGTAGTGCCCGCCCACCCACCCGCTCGTTTCGTCGGTTGGCTTAGGCATACGAAGTTCATTCCCAGTCTAAGATCAGATCAGACTGAGGGTTACGATAGCATGCAGAGGGGGACCCGGCCGACTGAGCGCCCGTACACTCGTTTCATGGGTTGACTTAGGCATACGGAGTTCATTCCCAGTCTAAGCATACGGAGTTCATTCCCAGTTTAATATCGGATCAGACCGAGGGTTACGACAGCACATGCTGGGCTCGGGCATGTGCTGGTGCCACATTTTTCTTTGCCGGGGCACCATCGCCGGAGCGTCGCCGGAGAACCTGAACGGCGGCATTGGGGTTCCGACGATCAAGGGGTCGGGGGGGTTGTGCGCACATGATGTGCGATGGGTGCTGGTACTTGGCATTTATATTGGTGCGCTATCCCTCATCAATCCTCGAGAACTCACACCCCCTTGAAGAGCATTTGAGATTTTACAGGTTTGCTGCCAGTAGCCATTAAAGTGTCCGAAATGGGGACACTTTTTTCAAATGGTCACAAAATCTTGTACACTTCTTGTTTCTAGCTGAATATTTTTCTGCATGCCAACAAAAATACAAGGATCACGTCTACCAATTTTGGGGCGAAAACTCCTTCCGAAAAAATTTTACAAAACCCTGAACAGTAAAAAGTTTTGAAAATTGTGAAAAATAGAAAATGAGTTGTCTTGCCATGAAACTTCACGAGAAGGCTTAAGGGGCCATTGTATGAATTTACAAGCCACAAAAATGTCATTGGCACGTAGAAATATGAAGATGTGCCTAAACCCACCTACCACCCTATCGATCCACAGCTTGCGCATCTCGTCTCTCTGGCCGGCGTAGTGCCCGCCCACCCGCCCTCCCGCTTGTTTCGTCGGTTGGCTCAGGCATATGGAGTTCATTCCCAGTCTAAGATCAGATTGGACCAAGGGTTGCGACAGTGGATCGGTAGCACGCAGAGGGGGACCCGACCGATCCCCGACTTGCGCATCCCGCCCTTCTGGCCTGTTGAGCGCCCGCACACTCATTTCATGGGTTGACTTAGGCATACAGAGTTCATTCCCAATCTAAGATCGGACTGGACCAAGGGTTACGGCAGCACATGCTACGCTCGGGCATGTGCTGGTGCCGCATTTTTCTTCGTCGGGGCACCATCGCCAAAGCATCACCGGAGAACCAGACCAGCGACATTGGGGTTCCGACGATCGGGGGGGTCGGGGGGTGTGCGCACATGATGTGTGATGGGTGCTGGTACTTGACCCTTATATTAGCCCCCTATCCCTCATCAAACATCGAGAACTCACACCCACTTAAAGAGCATTTGAGATTTTACAGGTTTGCTGCCAGTAGCCATTAAAATGTCTAAAATGGGGACACTTTTTTCAAATGGTCACAAAATCTTGTACACTTCAAGTTTTTACCTGAATTTTTTTGTCCATGCCAACAAAAATACAAGGATCACGTCTACCAAGCTTGGGGCCAAAAATCCTTCCGAAAAAATTTTAAAAAATCCCGAACCCCAAAAAGTTTCGAAAATCATGAAAAACAAAAAACGAGTCGTCTTGCCATGAAACTTCACGTGAAGGCTTAAAGGACCATTGTATGAATTTACGAGCCAGAAAAATGGCATTGGCACACAAAAATATGAAGATGTGCCTAAACCCACCTACCACCCTATCGATCCACGGATTGCGCATCTCGTCTCTCTGGCCGGCGTAGTGCCCGCCCACGCGCCATCCCTCTCGTTTCGTTCGTTGGCTTAGGCATACGGAGTTCATTCCCAGTCTAAGATCGGACCAGACTGAGTGTTGCAGCAGTAGGATGATAGCATGCAGAGGGGGACCCGGTTGATCCCCGGCTTGCACATCCCGCCCCTCTGGCCGGTTGAGTGCCCGCACGCTCGTTTTGTGGGTTGACTTAGGCATACGGAGTTCATTCCCAATCTAAGATCAGACAGGACCGAGGGTTGCGGCAGCACATGCTGGGCTCGGGCATGTGCTACTGCCGAATTTTTCTTCATCGAGGCACCATCACCGGAGCATCGTCAGAGAACCTGACCGATGGCATCGGTGTTCCGACGATCGGTGTGGCCGGGGGGTGTGCGCACATGATATGCGATGGGTGCTGGTGCTTGGCCCATATATTGGCCCCCTATCCCTCATCAAACCTTGAGAACTCACACCCCCTTAAAGAGCATTTGAGATTTTACAGGTTTGCTGCCAGTAGCCATTAAAGTGTCTGGAATGGGGACACTTTTTTCAATTGGTCACAAAATCTTGTACACTTCCAGTTTTTGGCTGAATTTGTTTGTGCATGCCAACAAAAATTCAAGGATCACGTCTACCAAGTTTGGGGTAAAAACTCCTTCCGAAAAAATTTTAACAAATCCCGAACCGTAAAAATTTTTGAAAATCATGAAAAATAGAAAATGAGTCGTCTTGCCATGAAACTTCACATGAAGGCTTAAGGGACCATTGCATGAATTTACAAGCCATAAAAATTTTATTGGCATGCAGAAATATGAAGATGTGCCTAAACCCACCTACCACCCTATCGATCCACAGCTTGCGCATCCCGTCTCTCTGACCGAAGGTTGTGGTAGCACATGCTGGGCTCGGGCATGTGCTGGTGCCGTATTTTTCTTCGTCGGGCACCATCGTCGGAGCATCGCCGGACAACCTGACCGACAGCATTGGGGTTCCGGCGATCGGGGGGCCGGGGAGTGTGCACACATGATGTGAGATGGGTGCCGGTACTTTTCCCCACTTTTGGCCCCCTATCCCTCATCAAACCTCAAGAACTCACACCCCCTTAAAGAGCATTTGAGATTTTACAGGTTTGCTGCCAGTAGCCATTAAAGTGTCTGAAATGGGGACACTTTTTTCAAATGGTCACAAAATCTTGTACACTTTGAGTTTTTAGTTGAATTCTTTTGTACATGCCAACAAAAATACAAGGATCACGTCAACCAAGTTTGGGGGGAAAATTTCTTCCGAAAAAAAGTTTAAAAAATCCCAAACCGTAAAAAGTTTCAAAAATCGTGAAAAATAGAAAACGAGTCGTCTTGTCATGAAACTTCATGTGAAGGCTTAAGGGACCATTGTATGAATTTACAAGCCATAAAAATGGCATTGGAATGCAGAAATATGAAGATGCGCTTAAACCCACCTACCACCCCATCGATCCACGGCTTGCGCATCCCGTCTCTCTGGCCGGTGTAATGCCCGCCCGCCCGCTCGTTTCGTCGGTTGGCTTAGGCATACGGAGTTCATTCCCAGTCTAAGATCAGACCGAACTAAGGGTTGCAGCAGCAAGATCGGCAGCACGTAGAGGGGGACCCGGCCGATCCGCGGCTTGCGCATCCCACCCCTCTGCCCGACTGAGCGCCCACACGCTCGTTTCATGGGTTGACTTAGGCATACGGAGTTCATTCCCAGTCTAAGCATATGGAGTTCATTCCCAATCTAAGATCGAACTGGACTGAGGGTTGCGACAGCACATGCTGGGCTCGGGCATGTGCTGGTGCCACATTTTTCTTCCCCCAGGCACATCGCCGGAGCATCGTCGGAGAACCTGACCGGTGGCATTGGGGTTCCGGCGATAGGGGGCCGGGGGGTTTGCGCACATGATGTGCGATGGGTGCTGGTACTTGGCCCTTCTATTGGCCCCCTATCCCTCATCAAACCTCGAGAACTCATACCCCCTTAAATAGCATTTGACATTTTACAAGTTTGCTGCCAATAGCCATTAAAGTGTCTGAAATGGGGACACTTTCTTCAAATGGTCACAAAATCTTGTACACTTCAAGTTTTTAGCTGAGTTTGTTTGTGCATGCCAACAAAAATACAAGGATCACGTCTACCAAGTTTAGGGCCAAAACTCCTTCCGAAAAAATTTTAAACAATCTCGAACCGCAAAAAGTTTCAAAAATCATGAAAAATAGAAAACGAGTCGTCTTGCCATAAAACTTCACGTGAAGGCTTAAGGGACCATTGTACGAATTTACAGGCCATAAAATTGGCATTGGCATGCAAAAATATGGAGATGTACCAAAACCCACCTACCACCCTATCGATTCACGGCTTGCGCATCCCGTCTCTCTGGCCGACGTAGTGCCCGCTTGCCTACCCGCACGCTTATTTCGTCGGTTGGCTTAGGCTTACGGAGTTCATTCCCAGTCTAAGATTGGATCAGACTGAGGGTTGGGGCAGCAGGATCTGCAGCACGCAAAGAGGGACCCGACCGATCCCTGGCTTGCGCATCCTGCTCCTCTGGCCGGCTGACCGCCCACACGCTTGTTCTGTGGGTTGACTTAGGCATACGGAGTTAATTCCCAGTCTAAGCATATGGAGTTCATTCCCAATCTAAGATTGGACTGGACTGAGGGTTGCAGCAGCATATGTTGGGCTCGGGCATGTGCTGGTGCCGCATTTCTCTTTGCCGGGGCACCATCGCCGGAGCATCGTCGGAGAACCTGACTGGCGGCATTGGGGTTCCGACGGCCGGGGGGTGTGCGCACATGATGTGTGGTGGGTGCTGGTACTTGGCCCTTATATTGGCCCCCTATCCCTTATCCAACCTCCAGAACTCACACCCCCTTAAAGAGCATTCGAGATTTTACAGGTTTGCTGCAAGTAGCAATTAAAGTGTCTGAAATGGGTACACCTTATTCAAATGGTCACAAAATCTTGTACACTTCGAGTTTTTATCTGATTTTTTTTGTGCATGCCAAAAAAAATACAAGGATCACGTCTACCAAGTTTGGGGCCAAAACAACTTCCAAAAAATTTTTAAAAAATCTCAACCTGTAAAAAGTTTCAAAAATCATGAAAAATAGAAAATGAGTTGTCTTGCCATGAAACTTCACGTGAAGGCTTAAGGGACCATTGTATGAATTTACAAGGCATAAAAATGGCATTGGCATGCAGAAATATGAAGATGTGCCTTAACTCACCTACCACCCTATCGATCCACGGCTTGCGCATCCCGTCTCTCTGGCCGACGTAGTACCCGCCCGCTCGTTTCGTCGGTTGGCTTAGGCATATGGAGTTCATTCCCAGTCTAAGATCGAACCAGACTGAGGGTTACGACGGCACATGCTGGGCTCGGGCATGTGCTGGTGCCATATTTTTCTTCATCGTAGTATCACCGGAGAACCTGACCGATGGTATTGGGGTTTTGGTGATCAGGGGGTTGGGGGGTGTGCGCATATGATGTGAAATAGGTGCTGGTTCTGGGCCCTTATATTGGCCCGCTCGTTTCGTCGGTTGGCCTAGGCATACGGAGTTCACTCCCAGTCTAAGATCGAACTGGACCGAGGGTTGTGGCAGCAGGATCGACAGCACACAGAGGGTTACCCGATCGATCCCTGGCTTGCGCATCCCACCCCTCTTGCCGGCTGAGCGCTCGCACGCTCGTTTCGTTGGTTGACTTAGGCAAATGGAGTTCATTCCCAGTCTAAGCATACGGAGTTCATTCCCAGTCTAAGATCAGACCGGATTGAGGGTGGCGGTAGCACATGCTGGGCTCGGACATGTGCTGGTGCTGCATTTTTCTTCATCGGGGAACCATCGCCGGAGCATCGTCGGAGAACCTGACCGACGGCATTAGGGTTCCGGCGATTGGGGGGGTCGGGAGGGTGTGCGCACATGATGTGCGATGGGTGCTGGTACTTGGCCCTTATATTGGCCCTCTATCCCTCATCAAACCTCGAGAACTCACACCCCCTTAAAGAGCATTTGAGATTTTACAGGTTTGCTGCCAGTAGCCCTTAAAGTGTCTGAAATGGGGACGCTTTTTTCAAATGGTCACAAAATCTTGTACACTTCGAGTTTTTGGCTGATTTTTTTTATGCATGCCAACAAAAATTAAAGGATCACGTCTACCAAGTTTGGGTGCAACACTCCTCCAAAAAAAATTTTAAAAAATCCCGAACCGTAAAAGGTTTTGAAAATCGTGAAAAATAGAAAACGAGTTGTCTTGCCATGAAACTTCACGTGAAGGCTTAAGGGACCATTGTATGAATTTACAAGCCATAAAAATGGCATTGGCATACAGAAATATGAAGATGTGACTAAACCCACCTACCACCCTATCGATCCACGGCTTGCACATCTCGTCTCTCTGGCCGGTGTAGTGCCTACCCGCCCGTTCCTTCGTTTCGTCGGTTGGCTTAGGCATACAAAGTTCATTCCCAGTCTAAGATCAGACCAGACCGAGGGTTATGGCAGCACATGCTGGGCTTAGGCATGTGCTGGTGCCACATTTTTCTTTGCCGGGGCACCATCGCCTGAGCATCGCCGGAGAGCTTGACCGACGGCATTGTGGTTCCGACGATCGGGGGGGCCGGGGGGGTGCGCGCACAAGATGTACGATGGGTGCTGGTAGTTGGCCCTTATATTGGCACCGTATCCCTCATCAAACCTCAAGAACTCACACCCCCTTAAAGAGCATTTGAGATTTTACAGGTTTGCTGCCAGCAGCCATTAAAGTGTCTGAAATGGGGACACTTTTTTCAAATGGTCACGAAATCTTGTACACTTTGAGTTTTTAGCTGAATTTTTTTGTGCAAGCCAAAAAAAATACAAGGATCATCTCTACCAAGTTTGGGGCCAAAACTCCTTTCGAAAAAATTTTAAAAAATCTCGAACCGTAAAAAGTTTCAAAAATCATGAAAAATAGAAAACGAGTTGTCTTACCATGAAACTTCACGTGAAGGCTTAAGGGACCATTGTATGAATTTACAAGCCATAAAAATGGATTTGGCACGTAGAAATATGAAGATGTGCCTAAACCCACCTACCACCCTATCGATCCACAGCTTGCGCATCCCGTCTCTCTGGCCAACATAATGCCTGTCCCGCCGCACGCCAGCTTGTTTCGTCGATTGGCTTAGGGATACGGAGTTCATTCCCAATCTAAGATCAGACCGAACTGAGGGTTGCGACAGCAGGATCGGCAAGACGCAGAGGGGGACCTGGTTGATCCCTGGCTTACGCATCCTGCCCCTCTGGTCAGTTGTGCGCCCACACGATTGTTTCGTGAGTTGACTTAGGCATACGAAGTTCATTCCCAGTCTAAGCATACGGAGTTCATTCCCAGTCTAAGATCGGACCGGACCGAGGGTTGTGGCACATTTTTCTTCCTCGGGGCACCATCGTCGGAGCATGGCCGGAGCATCACCGGAGAACCTGACCGGTGGCATTGGGGTTTCGACGATCGGAGGGCCGGGGGGTGTGCGCACATGATGTGTGATGGGTGCTGGTACTTGGCCTTTATATTGGCCCCCTATCCCTCATCAAACCTCGAGAACTCACACCCCCTTAAAGAGCATTTGAGATTTTACAGGTTTGCTGCCAGTAGCCATTAAAGTGTTTAAAATGGGGACACTTTTTTCAAATGGTCACAAAAACTTGTACACTTCGAGTTTTTAGCTAAATTTTTTTGTGCACGCCAACAAAAATAAAAGGATCATGTCTACCAAGTTTGGGGCCAAAACTCTTTCCGAAAAAATTTAAAAAAATCTCGAACCGTGAAAATTTTCTAAATCGTGAAAAATAGAAAACGGGTTGTCTTGCCATGAAACTTCACATGAAGGCTTAAGGGACCATTGTATGAATTTACAAGCCATAAAAATGGCATTAGCACATACAAATATGAAGATTTGCCTAAACCCACCTACCACCCTATCGATCCACGGCTTGCGCATCCCGTCTCTCTGGCTGGCGTACTGCCCGCCCACTCGTTTCATCGGTTGGCTTAGGCATACGGAGTTCATTCCCAATCTAAGATCAGACCAGATTGAGGGTTGCGGTAGTAGGATCGATAGCACGCAGAGGGGGACCCGGTCGATCCTCGACTTGCGCATCCCGCCCCTCTGGCCGGCTGAGCGCCCGCACGCTCGTTTCGTGGGTTCACTTAGGCATATGGAGTTGTTTCCCAGTCTAAGATCGGACCGAACTGAGGGTTACAGTAGCACATGCTGTGCTCAGGCATGTCCTGGTGTCGTATTTTTCTTCGTCGGGGCGCCATCATCAGAGCATCACCGGAGAACCTGACCGACGACATTGGGGTTCTGGTGATCGAGGGGGCCGGGGGGTGTGCGCACCTGATGTGCGATGGGTGCTGGTACTTGGCCTTTATATTTGGCCCCTATCCCTCATCAAACCTTGAGAACTAGCACCCCCTTAAAGAGCATTTGAGATTTTACAGGTTTGCTGCCAGTAGCCATTAAAGTGTCTAAAATTGGGACACTTTTTTCAAATGGTAACAAAATCTTGTACACTTCGAGTTTTTAGCTGGATTTTTTTGTGCATGCCAACAAAAATACAAGGATCACGTCTACAAAGTTTAGGGGTAAAACTCATTCCGAAAAAATTTTAAAAAATCTCGAACCGTAAAAAGTTTCCAAAATCGTGAAAAATAGAAAACGAGTCGTCTTGCCATGAAACTTCACGTGACGGCTTAAGGGACCATTGTATGAATTTACAAGCCATAAAAATGGCATTGGCACACAGAAATATGAAGATGTGCCTGAACCCACCTACCACCCTATCGATCCACGGCTGGCGCATCCCATCTCCTTGGTCGACGTAGTGCTCGCCTGACCGCCCGCTCGCTCGTTTTGTCGGTTGGCTTAGGCATACGGAGTTCATTCCCAGTCTAAGATCAAACCGGACCGAGGGTTACGGTAGCAGGATCGGTGGCACGCAGAGGGGGACCTGGCCGATCCCCGGCTTGCGCATCCCGCCTCTCTGGTCGGCTGAGCGCCTGCATGCTAATTTCGTGGGTTAACTTAGGCATACAGAGTTCATTCCCAGTCTAAGCATACGGAGTTCATTCCCAGTCTAAGATCGGACCAGACCAAGGATTACGACAGCAGGATCGACAGCACGCAGTGAGGGACCCCGTCGATCCTCGACTTGCGCATTCCACCCCTCTAGCCGGCTGAGCGCCCGTACGCTTGTTTCATGGGTTGACTTAGGCATACGGAGTTCATTCGCAGTCTAAGCATACGGAGTTCATTCCCAGTCTAAGATCAAATCAGATCGAGGGTTGCGGCAGCACATGCTGGGCTCGGGCATGTGCTGGTGCCACATTTTTCTTCGTCGAGGCACCATCGTCGGAGCATCATCGGAGAACCTGACCGACGGCATTGGCGTTCCAGAGATCGGGGGGGCCCGGGGGGTGCACACATGATGTACGATGGGTGCGGGTACTTGGCCCTGATATTGGCCCCCTATCCCTCATCAAACCTCGAGAACTCACACCCCCTTAAAGAGCATTTGAGACTTTACAGGTTTGCTACCAGTAACCATTAAAGTGTCTGAAATGGGGACACTTTTTTCAAATGGTCACAAAATACTGTAAAATTTGAGTTTTTAGCTGAATTTGTTTGTGCATGCCAACAAAAATACAAGGATAAAGTCTACCTAGTTTGGGGCCAAAACTGCTTCCGAAAAAATTTTAAAAAATCCCGAACGGTAAAAAGTTTCAAAAATCATAAAAAATAGAAAACAAGTCGTCTTGCCATGAAACTTCACGTGAAGGCTTAAGGGACCATTCTATGAATTTACAAGCCTAAAAAATGGCATTGGCATACAGAAATATGAAGATGTGCCTAAACCCACCTACCACCCGATCGATCCACGGCTTGCGCATCCCGTCTCTCTGGCCGACGTAGTGCCCGCCCGCCCGCCCGCTCATTTCGTCGGTTGGCTTAGGCATACGGAGTTCATTCCCAGTCTAAGATCAGACCGGACCGAGGGTTGCAGCAGTAGGATCGACAGCACGCAGAGGAGGACCCGGTCGATCCCCAGCTTGCGCATCCCGCCCCTCTGGCCAGCTGAGCGCGCACACGCTCGTTTCGTGGGTTGACTTAGGCATACAAAGTTCATTCCCAATCTAAGATCAGACTAGACCGAGGGTTGCGATAGCACTTGCTGGCTTGGGCATGTGCTGGTGCCGAATTTTTCTTCCCCGGGGCACCATCGCCGGAGCATAGTCGGAGAACCTGACCGACGGCATTGGGGTTTCGGCGATCGGAGGGGTTGGGGGGGATGTGCATGCCAAAAAAAATTTGAGTTTTTAGCTCAATTTTTTTGTGCATGCCAAAAAAAATAAAAGGATCATGTCTACCTAGTTTGGGGCCAAAAATCCTTCCGAAAAAATTTTAAAAAATCTCGAACCGCAAAAATTTTCAAAAATCGTGAAAAATAAAAAAACGAGTCGTCTTGCCATGAAACTTCACGTGAAGGATTAAGGGACCATTGTTTGAATTTACAAGCCATAAAAATGGCATTGGCACATAGAAATATGAAGATGTGCTTGAACCTACCTAGCACCCTATCGATCCATGGCTTGCGCATCCCGTCTCTCTAACCGGAATAGTGCCCGCTTGCCCGCAAGCCCGCTCGTTTCGTCGGTTTGCTTAGGCATACGGAGTTCATTCCCAGTCTAAGATCTGACCGAATCGAGGGTTACGGTAGCAGGATCGACAGCACGCAGAAGGGGACCCGATCGATGCTCGGCTTACGTATCCCGCCCCTCTGGTCGGTTGAACGCCCGCACGCTCGTTTCGTGGGTTGACTTAGGCATATGGAGTTCATTCCCAGTCTAAGATCGGATTGGACCAAGGGTTACGACAGTACATGCTGGGCTCGAGCTTGTGCTGGTGATGCATTTTTCTTCCCCTGGGCACCATCGTCGAAGCATCACTGGAGAACCTGACCGACAGCATTGGGGTTCCAACGATTGGGGGGGCCAGGGGGTGTGTGCGCACAAGATGTGCGATGGGTGCTGGTACTTGGCCCTTATATTGGCCCCCTATCCCTCATCAAACCTCGAGAACTCACACCCCCTTAAAGAGCATTTGAGATTTTACAGGTTTGCAGCCAGTAGCCATTAAAGTGTCTGAAATGGGGACACTTTTTTCAAATGGCCACAAAATCTTATACACTTTGAGTTTTTAGCTGAAATTTTTTATGCATGCCAACAAAAATAAAAGGATCATGTCTACCTAGTTTCATGCCAAAAATCCTTCCAAAAAAATTTTAAAAAATCCCGAACCGTAAAAAGTTTCAAAAATCGTGAAAAATAAAAAACGAGTCGTCTTGCCATGAAGATGTGCTTGAACCCACCTACCACCCTATCGATCCACGGCTTGTGCATCCTATCTCTCTGGCCAGCGTAGTGCATGCCCGCCTGTCCGCCCACTCGTTTCGTCGGTTGGCTTAGGCATACGGAGTTCATTCCTAGTCTAAGATTCGACCAGACCGAGGGCTACGGCAGTAGGATTGGCAGCACGTAGAAAGGGACTCACCCCCATTAAAGAGCATTTGAGATTTTTCAGGTTTGCTGGCAGTAGCCATTAAAGTGTCTGAAATGGGGACACTTTTTCAAATGGTCACAAAATCTTGTACATTTCAGTTTTTTAGCTGAATTTTTTATGCATGCCAATAAAAATACAAGGATCACGTCTACCATTTGGGGCCAAAACTCCTTCCAAAAAATTTTGAAAAATAGAAAACAAGTCGTCTTGCCATGAAACTTCACGTGAAGGCTTAAGGCACCATTGTTTGAATTTGCAAGCCATAAAAATGGCATTGACATGCATAAATATGAAGATGTGCCTAAACCAACCTACCACCCTATTGATCCACGGCTTACGCATCGCATCTCTCTGGCCGACGTAGTGCCCGCCCGCCCGCCCGCCTACTCGTTTCATCGGTTATCTTAGGCATACGGAGTTCATTCCCAGTCTAAGATTGGACCGGACTGAAGGTTGAAGCAGTAGGATCAACAACACACAGAGGGGGACCCGACCGATCCCTGGTTTGCGTATCCCGCCTTTTTGGCTAGTTGAGTGCCCGTTCACTCGTTTCGTGGGTTAACTTAGGCATACGGAGTTCATTCCCGATCTAAGCATACGGAGTTCATTCCCAGTCTAAGATCGAACCAAACTGAGGGTTGCGACAACACATGCTGGGCTCAGGCATGTGCTGGTGCCGTATTTTTCTTCATCGGGGCACATCATCGGAGCATCATCGGAGAACCTGACCAACGACATTAGTGTTCCGGTGATCGGGGGGGCCGGGGGGGATGTGCGCGCATGATGTGGGATGGGCACTGGTACGTAGAAATATGAAGATGTGCCTAAACCCACCTACCACCCTATCGATCCACAGCTTGCGCATCCCGTCTCTCTGGCCAACGTAATGCCTGTCCCCCCGCCCGCCAGCTTGTTTCGTCGATTGCTTAGGGATACGAAGTTCATTCCCAATCTAAGGTCAGACCGGACTGAGGGTTGCGACAGCAGGATCGGCAAGATGCAGAGGGGGACCCGGTCGATCCCTGGCTTGCGCATCCTGCCCCTCTGGTCGGTTATGCGCCCGCACGCTTGTTTCATGGGTTGACTTAGGCATACGAAGTTCATTCCCAGTCTAAGCATACGGAGTTCATTTCCAGTCTAAGATCGGACCAGACCAAGGGTTGTCGCAGCACATGCTATGCTCGAGCATGTGCTGGTGTCGTATTTTTCTTCACCGGGGCACCATCGCTGGAGCATGACCGAGAACCTGATCGACGGTATTGGGGTTCCGGCGATCGGGGGCCGGGGGGGTGTGCACACAAATGTGCGATGGCTGCTGGTACTTGGCCCTTATATTGGCCCCCTATCCCTCATCAAACCTCGAGAAGTCACACCCCCTTAAAGAGCATTTGAGATTTTACAGGTTTCCTGCCAGTAGCCATTAAAGTGTCTGAAATGGGGACACTTTTTTCAAATGGTTACAAAATCTTGTACACTTTGAGTTTTTAGCTGAATTTTTTTATGCATGCCAACAAAAATACAAGGATCACGTCTACCAAGTTTGGAGCCAAAACTCTTTTCGAAAAAATTTAAAAAATCCCAAACAGCAAAAAGTTTCAAAAATCGTGAAAAATAGAAAACGAGTTGTCTTGCCATGAAACTTCACGTGACGGCTTAAGGGACCATTGTATGAATTTACAAGCCATAAAAATGGAATTGGCACGCAAAAATATGTAGATGTGCCTAAACCCACCTACCACCCTATCAATCTACGGCTTGCGCATCCCGTCTCTCTGGCCGACGTAGTGCCCGCACGCCCGCCCGCCCGCTCGTTTCGTCGGTTGGCTTAGGCATACAGAGTTCATTCCCAGTCTAAGATCGGACCGAACCGAGGGTTCCGGCAGCAAGATCGACAGCACGTAGAGCGAGACCCGATCGATCCCTGGCTTTCGTAACCTGCCCCTCTAGCCGGCTGAGCGCCCGCACGCTCATTTCGTGGGTTGACATAGGCATACGGAGTTCATTCCCAGTCTAAGCATATGGAGTTCATTCCCAGTCTAAGGTTGGACCGGACCAAGGGTTACGGTAGTAAGATCGATAGCACACAGAGGGGGACCCGACCGATCCCCGCCTTACGCATCCCGTCCCTCTCGTCGACTGAGTGCCGGCACATTCGTTTCATGAGTTGACTTAGGCATACGGAGTTCATTTCCAGTTTAAGCATACAGTGTTCATTCCCAGTCTAAGATCGGATCGGATCGAGGGTTGCGGCAGCACATGCTGGGCTCAGGCATGTGCTGGTGCCACATTTTTCTTCACCGGGCCACCATCGCCGGAGCATCGTCGGAAAACCTGGTCGACGGCATTGGGGTTTCGATAATCAGGGGGCCGGCGGGGGGTGTGCTCACATGATGTGTAATGGGTGCTGGTACTTGGCCCTTATATTGGCCCCCTATCCCTCATCAAAGCTCGAGAACTCACACCCCCTTAAAGAGCATTTGAGATTTTACAGGTTTGCTGTCAGTAGCCATTAAAGTGTCTGAAATGGGGACACTTTTTTCAAATGGTCAAAAATCTTGTACACTTCGAGTTTTCAGCTGAATTTCTTTATGCATGCCAACAAAAATACAAGGATCACGTCTACCAAATTTGTGGCCAATACTCCTTCTGAAAAATTTTTAAAAAATCCTGAACCGTAAAAAGTTTCAAAAATCATGCAAAATAGAAAACGAGTCATCTTGCCTTGAAACTTCACGTGAAGGCTTAAGGGACCATTGTATGAATTTACAAGCCATAAAAATGGCATTGGCACACAGAAATATGAAGATGTGCCTAAACCCACCTACCACCCGATCGATCCATGGCTTGCCCATCCGGTCTCTCTGGTCGACGTAGTGCCTGCCTGCCCGCCCACTCATTCGTTTCGTCGGTTGGCTTAGGCATACGGAGTTCATTTCAACTCTAAGATCGAACCGGACAGAGGGTTGTGGTAGTAGGATCGGCAGCACGTAGAGGGGGACCAGGTTGATCCTTGGCTTGCTCATCCCGCCCCTCTGGTCGGCTGAGCGCCTGTATGCTCGTTTCATGGGTTGACATAGGCATACGGAGTTCATTCCCAGTCTAAGCATATAGAGTTCATTCCCAGTCTAAGCATACAGACCAGACCGAGGGTTACAGTAGCACATGCTGGGCTTGGGCATGTATTGGTGCCACATTTTTCTTCACCGAGGCACCATCGGCGGAGCATCGCCGGAGAACCTGACTGGCGGCATTGGGGTTCCGACGATCGGGGGGGCCGGGCAGGTGCGCACATGTGATGTACGATGGGTGCTGGTACTTGGCCCTTATATTGGCCCCCTATCCCTCATCAAACTTCGAGAACTCACACCCCCCTAAAGAGCATTTGAGATTTTACAGGTTTGCTGCCAGAAGCCATTAAAGTGTCTGAAATGGGGAGACTTTTTTCAAATGGTCACAAAATCTTGTACACTTTGAGTTTTTTGCTGAATTTTTTTGTGAATGCCAAAAAAAATAGAAGGATCACGTCTACCAAGTTTGGGGCCAAAACGCCTTCCGAAAAAATTTTAAAAAATCCTGAACCGCAAAAAGTTTTGAAAATCGTGAAAAATAGAAAACGAGTCGTCTTGCCATGAAACTTCACGTGAAGCTTTTGGGACAATTGTACGAATTTACAAGCCATAAAAATGGCATTGGCAAGCAGAAATATGAAGATGTGCCTAAACCCACCTACCACCCTATCGATTCATGGCTTGCGCATCCCGTCTCTCTGGCCGACGTAGTGCCCACCCGCCCGCCCGCTCGTTTCGTGGGTTGGCTTGGGCATACGGAGTTCATTCCCAGTCTAAGATTGGACCGGACCAAGGGTTGCGGCAGCACATGCTGGGCTCGGGCATGTAATACTGTCGCATTTTTCTTCACCGGGGCACCATCGTCGGATAAACATCGCCGGCGGCATTGGGGTTCCGGTGATCGGGGGGGCCGGGGGGTGTGCGCACATGATGTGCGATGGGTGCTGGTACTTGGCCCTTATATTGGTCCCTCATCCCTCATCAAACCTCGAGAACTCACACCCCCTTAAAGAGCATATGAGATCTTACAGGTTTGCTGCTAGTAGCCATTAAAGTGTCTGAAATGGGGACACTTTTTTCAAATGATCAAAAAATCTTGTACACTTCGAGTTTTTAGCTGAATTTTTTTGTGCATGCCAACAAAAATACAAGGATCACGTCTACCAATTTGGGGCCAAAACTGCTTTCGAAAAAATTTTAAAAAATCTCGAATTGCAAAAAGTTTTAAAAATCGTGAAAAATAGAAAATGAGTCGTCTTGCCATGAAACTTCACGTGATGGCTTAAGGGACCATTGTATGAATTTACAAGCCATAAAAATGGCATTGGCATGTAGAAATATGAAGATGTGCCTAAACCCACCTACCACCCTATCGATCCACGGCTTACGTATCCCATTTCTTTGGTTGGTGCAGTGCCCGCCCGTTCGCCCGCTCGTTTCGTGGGTTGGCTTAGGCATACGGAGTTCATTCCTAGTCTAAGATTGGACCAAACCAAGGGTTACGGCAGCAGGATCGACAGCACGCAGAGGGGGACCCGATCGATCCCTGACTTGCGCATCCTGCCCCTCTGGCCGGCTGAGCGCCCGCAGGCTCCTTTCATGGGTTGAGTTAGCCATACGGAGTTCATTCCCAGTCTAAGATTGAACCAGACCGAGGGTTGCGGCAGTACATGCTGGGCTCGGGCATTTGTTGGTGCCGCATTTTTCGTCGTCGAGGCACCATTGCTGGAGCATCGCCGGAGAACCTGACCGGCGGCATTGGGGTTCCGACGATCGGGGGGGCCGGGCGGGTGCACACACGTGATGTGCGATGGGTGCTGGTACTTGGCCCTTATATTGGCCCCCTATCCCTCATCAAACCTCCAGAACTCACACCCCCTTAAAGAACATTTGAGATTTTACAGGCTTGCTGCCAGAAGCCATTAAAGTGTCTGAAATGGGGAGACTTTTTTCAAATGGTCACAAAATCTTGTACACTTCGAGTTTTTTGCTGAATTTTTTTGTGCATGCCAAAAAAAATACAAGGATCATGTCCCCCCTTAAAGAGCATTTGAGATTTTACAGGCTTGCTGCCAGAAGCCATTAAAGTGTCTGAAATGGGGAGACTTTTTTCAAAGGATCACGTCTACCAAGTTTGGGGCCAAAACGCCTTTCGAAAAAATTTTAAAAAATCCCGAACCGTAAAAAGTTTTGAAAATCGTGGAAAATGGAAAATGAGTCGTCTTGCCATGAAACTTCACGTGAAGCTTTTGGGACCATTGTATGAATTTACAAGCCATAAAAATGGCATTGGCATGCAGAAATATGAAGATGTGCCTAAACCCACCGACCACCCTATCGATTCATGGCTTGCGCATCCCGTCTCTCTGGCCGGCGTAGTGCCCACCCGCCCGCCTGCTCGTTTCGTGGGTTGGCTTGGGCATACGGAGTTCATTCCCAGCCTAAGATTGGACCTGACCAAGGGTTGCGGCAGCACATGCTGGGCTCGGGCATGTAATACTGTCGCATTTTTCTTCGCCGGGGCACCATCGCCGGAGAACCTCACCGGCGGCATTGGGGTTCCGGCGATCGGGGGGGCCGGGGGGTGTGCGCACATGATGTGCGATGGGTGATGGTACTTGGCCGTTATATTGGCCCCCTATCCCTCATCAAACCTCGAGAACTCACACCCCCTTAAAGAGCATATGAGATTTTACAGGTTTGTTGCCAGTAGCCATTAAAGTGTCTGAAATGGGGACACTTTTTTCAAATGGTCAAAAAATCTTGTACAATTCGAGTTTTTAGCTGAATTTTTTTGTGCATGCCAACAAAAATACAAGGATCACGTCTACCAATTTGGGGCCAAAACTGCTTTCAAAAAAATTTTAAAAAATCCCAAACTGTAAAAAGTTTTAAAAATCATGAAAAATAGAAAACAAGTCATCTTGCCATGAAACTTCACGTGAAGGGTTAAGGGACCATTGTATGAATTTACAAGCCATAGAAATGTCATTGGCATGCAGAAATATGAAGATGTGCCTAAACCCACCTACCATCCTATCGATCCACGGCTTGCGCATCCCGTCTCACTGGCCGATGTGGTGCCCGCCCGCCCGCTCGCTCATTTTGTCCGTTGGGTTAGGCATACGGAGTTCATTCCTAGTCTAAGATTGGACCAGACCGAGGGTTGCGGCAGTAGGATCGACAGCACGTAGAGGGGGACCCGACAGATCCTCGGCTTACGCATCCCGCCCCTCTGGTCGGTTGAGCACACGTACGCTCGTTTCGTGGGTTGACTTAGGCATACGGAGTTCATTCCCAGTCTAAGCATACGGAGTTCATTCCCAGTCTAAGATCGGATCAGACCGAGGGTTGTGGCAGCACATGCTGGGCTGGGGCATGTGCTAGTGCCACATTTTTCTTCCCCGGGGCACCATCGCCGGAGCATCACTAGAGAACCTGACTGACGGCATTAGGGTTTCGGCGATCGGGGGGCCGAGGGGGGCTATGCGCACATGATGTACGATGGGTGCTAGTACTTGGCCCTTATATTGGCCTCCTATCCCTCATCAAACCTCGAGAACTCACACTCCCTTAAGGAGCATTTGAGATTTTTCAAGTTTGCTACCAGTAGCCATTAAAGTGTCTGAAATGGGACACTTTTTTCAAATGGTCACAAAATCTTGTACACTTCGACTTTTTAGCTGAGTTGTTTTGTGCATGCCAACAAAAATACAAGGATCACGTCTACCAAGTTTGGGGCCAAAAATCCTTCCGAAAAAATTTAAAAAAATCCCGAACCGCAAAAAGTTTTGAAAATCGTGAAAAATAGAAAACGAGTCGTCTTGCCATGAAACTTCACGTGAAGGCTTAAGAGACCATTGTATGAATTTACAAGCCATAAAAATGGCATTGGCACATAGAAATATGAACATGTGCCTAAACCCACCTACCACACTATCGATCCACGGCTTGCGCATCCCGTCTCTCAGGCCGACGTGGTGCCCGCCCGCCCGCTCGTTCCGTCAGTTGGCTTAGGCATACGGAGTTCATTCCCAGTCTGAGATCAGACTGGACTGAGGGTTGTGGCAGTAGGATCAGTAGCATTCAGAGGGGGACCCAGCCGATCCCCGGCTTGTGCATCCCGCCCCTCTGGCCGACTGAGCGCCCGCACGCTCATTTCATGGGTTGACTTAGGCATACGGAGTTCATTCCTTGTCTAAGCATACAGAGTTCATTCCCAGTTTAAGATCAGACCAGACCGAGGGTTGCGGCAGCACATGCTACGCTCACGCAGGTACTGGTATCGCATTTTTCTTGGTCGGGGCACCATCATCGAAGCATCGCCGGAGAACCTGACTGGCGGCATTGGGGTTCCGACGTTCGGGGGGGCCGGGGGCTGTACGCACATGATGTGTGATGGGTGCTGGTACTTGGCCCTGATATTGGCCCCCTATCCCTCATCAAACCTCTAGAACTCACACCCCCTTAAAAAGCATTTGAGATTTTACAGGTTTGCTGCCAGTAGCCATTAAAGTGTCTGAAATGGACACACTTTTTTCAAATGGTCACAAAATCTTGTACAGTTCGAGTTTTTAGCTGAATATTTTTGTGCACGCCAACAAAAATACAAGGATCACGTCTACCAAGTTTCGGGCCAAAACTCCTTCCGAAAAAATTTTAAAAAATCCTGAACAGCAAAAAGTTTCAAAAATCATGAGAAATAGAAAACGAGTCGTCTTGCCATGAAACTTCACGTGAAGGCTTAAGGGACCATTGTATGAATTTACAAGCCATAAAAATGGCATTGGCATGCAGAAATATGAAGATGTGCCTAAACCCACCTACCACCATATCGATCCACGGCTTACGCATCTCGTCTGTCTGGCCGGCATAGTGCCCACCCGCCGGCTCATTACGTCGGTTGGCTTAGGCATACGAAGTTCATTCTCAGTCTAAGATCGGACCAGACCGAGGGTTGCAGCAGTAGGATCGACAGCACACAGAGTGGGACTTGGTCGATACCTGACTTGCACATCCCACCCCTTTGGCCGGCTGAGCGCTCGGACACTTGTTTCATGGGTTGACTTAGGCATACGGAGTTAATTCCCAGTCTAAGATCGGACCAGACCAAGGGTTACGGCAGCACATGTTGGGCTCGAGCATGTGCTGGTGCCGCATTTTTCTTCATCGGGGCACCATCGCTGGAGCATCACCGGAGAACCTGACCGGCGGCATTGGGGTTTCGACGATCGAGGGGCCCGGGGGGTGTGCGCACATGATGTGAGATGGGTGCTGGTGCTTGGCCCTTATATTGGCCTCCTATCCCTCATCAAACCTCGAGAACTCACACCCCCTTAAAGAGCATTTGAGATTTTACAGGTTTGCTGCCCGTAGCCATTAAAGTGCCTGAAATTGGGACACTTTTTTCAAATGGTCACAAAATCTTGTACACTTCGACTTTTTAGCTGAGTTGTTTTGTGCATGCCAACAAAAATACAAGGATCACGTCTGCCAAGTTTGGGGCGAAAACTCCTTCCGAAAAAATTTAAAAAATCCCAAACCGTAAAAATGTTTGAAAATCATGAAAAATAGAAAACGAGTCGTCTTGTCATGAAACTTCACGTGAAGGCTTAAGGGACCATTGTATCAATTTACAAGCCATAAAAATTTCATTGGCACATAGAAATATGAAGATGTACCTAAACCCACCTACCACCCTATCAATCCACAGCTTGCGCATCCCTTCTCTCTGGCCGACGTAGTGCCCGCCCGCTCGTTCATATCATCGGTTGGCTTAGGCATACGGAATTCATTCCCAGTCTAAGATCAGACCGAACCGAGGGTTGCGGCAGCAAGATTGGCAGCACGTAGAGGGGGACTCAACTGATCCCCGCTTAAAGAGCATTTGAGATTTTACAGGTTTGCTGTCAGTAGCCATTAACGTGTCTAAAATGGGGACACTTTTTTCAAAGGGTCACAAAATCTTGTGCAGTTTGAGTTTTTAGCTGAATTTTTTTATGCATGCCAACAAAAATACAAGGATCACGCCTACCAAGTTTGGGTCCAAAACCCCTTCAGAAAAATTTTTTAAAAATGT